>NW_021939395.1:10520060-10698747 GCF_001715985.3 Manacus vitellinus
GCTGCTCAGTCCTCAAAACGAAGAGAATCATGTTAATGAAAGGTAAATCAAATAAATCCTACAAAACACAAACTACCAATATCAAGGCATTCAGACACATGTAACATGGTTGATTGTTTCTCCCACCAAGAGCTATAAAAGAAAAATAATAGAAAACTGAAGAAATACTTGCCAATGTCCTCCTGCTGATGGAAACTGTCCCTGCCCCACACCCTGCACCCCACACTTGTCTGTTCCATGTGCAAGACTGAGACACAAGGAATTTCCTGTACTATGGAAACAACCCGCCTCCCTGCAGAAGGGCAGACTCCTATCTCAGATCCTGGGACTAGGGCTCCTGTACCGGAGGGAATCAAATTAATGAACACATTTTTCATACTGTGGGCCTCAATTCCGCAGCCTGCATGCCACCCAGCAGAGCACAACAGCAGCACACACTGCCCCATCACTTGTTTGCTCTGCACTCAGGAGAGCAGTCAAGCACATGCTTAACTGTAGGCATGCCAACAGTCTTTCTGGAAAGAAAACCTGAAGCATACTTAAGTGCTTTGCTGAATCAGGGCCTAAATAAATGAATCTGCTTCACGCGTTTATCAGGGCTGGGAGGCCGGCAAGCACAGGCAGCAGTCATTGTGTTTCGGCTTACGTGATCACAGCCCAGAGGAGCACGAGTTAGGCTTTTCTGCAAGTCAACAAATACAGTTCTGTCAATGTTTGGATTGCTGCAAATCCCTCTCCATGTGGCTATGGGGAAAGCTGAAAACCTGTGTATGCAGGGCTGACATCACACTGCTGCAGCGAGGCTCCCACGCACGGCACCGAAGGACAGCACACCTCAGACACGAACCCACTGCTGACAATACAGAGCTCCAGCTCTCCAGGTTTCAACTCCTGGCAGCAAGCAACTGCTTTCACCATAATGCATCCTTACAATTCCCTTGTATTACCCTTTTTTGGGCAGGGAAGGGGGCAGGTAATATGTGTGTGGGGGTGACTGGCATTTTATTCACTTTGTTCTCCCATATAGTTCAAATGGGAGGAACATACACACATAAAAAAAAAAAAAGGCATCCATGCCAAAACCAACATACAAGGATTAAAAAGTAGTTCCAGAAATCAGGGGCTTCGTTACTGTGCAGGAAATACAACAAAGGGTAGGTGCTGCCTTTTGAACCCTTCCCAGCAAGCCAGATCCGTCTGGCAGAGCTCAGCTCCTCCACTACCAGATGGGCCAATCTCATTTCAACGGCAGCGGCATCAAAGCTGGAGAAAGCAGTGGAGTAAAGAGAAAAGCCCGTGGCCTTTATCCCTCTAAAGAAACTATAATATCCCTGAAGCCCCTGCTCCAAGGCTACTTGCTGGGCCAGGCTCTAATTGCCTGAGCTGCAGGAGGACGGGGCTTGCTCCAGATGTCAGACCCGGCCTTACAGCTACCGAAGTGCAGGGGAACAAGGGCAGTCTGAGGAGCAAAGGTCACGCCGGGGCTCGCCTCTGGTGGGACTGAGATGCCCTCACCGCCTGAGGTAACATGAGGACGAGCGTATTCACTTGACGCTTGAATTCCTCCTGCTTGCCACGAAACTGATCCCCTTCCACTGACAGCCCCTATGGATGTCAACTTGTGAGGACACTTCCTGACAGCCGAGTTCAGAAATGGTAATTTATGTGACAGGGTGGATTTGAGCAGCTCCCAAGTGTAAATGATGCTATTTAAAAGAGATTTTTTTTTCTTTTTTTTTTTAAGAAGAAAAAATTTTTTTTTAAGAAGAAAAAATGACTCAGTAGAAGTGCCAAGGTGGGTTCCTTATTTACTGTTTCTCAAAGATTTCTGGGTCATGACTGCTCAGTTGAAAAGCACAAGTGCTGTTGCCCTAACTGACAGTCCAGTGAGTGAGAACAGCAGCTATTCCCTTCTCCTGAAGTGGAACAAGGATAGTGCAGAGATACTGGAGTTTTCCCAAAGTCAAGCTCCAGCTGTGCCCTTTCTTTATCATACGTGATGCTGTCCATGCTCCTTTTCAACTCAAACCACCAGCATGTGAGAGATGAACAGACTGCTCTGAGACTGAGCTCAGCCCTACACTGCCAGGCTGCAGTGTGCTATATCCAGTTTTGTAAGTTACAATCAATGAAAGCTCAGACCCAGCCAGCCTGGATGGATGGACACCCTGGAGGCACAGCAGCAGAGAAACTGTGCTTGCAAAATTAAGACCTCAAATCTTTCACCAATTCCACTACAACTTACATCCCACACCTATTAATGTTCACTGAGTGCCTAGATATTGTCAGAGCCAAAGATTTTTGGTTCTGGACTTTCCTCAAAGCACTAAATTCAGCTGGCAGCACAAATGACACACTCATCAGTCCTTCCACCTTTGAGATGATTCTGTAACCTTGACTTTTTATTGCATTTTAATGGGTATGGAAGAGCTTGGTGTGCCCACCACCCTGTCCTTGATAAACCAGAATGGGAAACTCCTCACCCAAACAGCAGTGAGATGTTTCCACTATTGAACACTTTTCCAAATAAACACAGTGTTCCTGGAAACACTGCATGGCAAAGAGAAATGGGAGCAATGAAAATAATCCATATTTTCTTCTGAAAGAGAAACAAAATTCTGTAGGAGAATACCACACCCATCCAATAGCATTTTCACGTTCCTATGGAAAATCAAGTCTGAGCATCTTTCCCAGTCCTTCCTTTCTCCTCTACTTTCACACCAGTAGTAAAGAACACATGAAACTACACTCCAGCTTATCAAACGAACCAAAAAGGTATAGTCAAGGGCAAGATTTTACTGGGAGCGCTCTACTGCTGCATTTATTGGCAGCAATGCATGAGACATTCTACACTTGTGGGCAGCTTTTGGAGTCAGTGAGGAGGGGGAAAAAAACGTTAAAAAAGTAATCTTCATTTAGGACCCAGCAAGCCAGGAACACAATGACATTAGTTGAGTTGGCTGACATTACAGACCTTCACTTTGGGCCTCAGAAAAGCCCATGGAGAGTTAAGATGTCGTCACGATTATATCACAAGGCAGCTCTACTTTACTTGGGACTGGTTCAAAAGTGCTGGTTCACAACAGCAAAAGAAACCACAAAAGTAACAACCATAAGGTCAAGGAATGGATCCTCCATTCCTGAAGTCCCAATTACCAGGCTCTTACCCTACATCACATAAAACCCAGCAGTGCTCAGATTCCTATAGACTCAATTTCTCTGCTATTGCAACATCGACAGTTTGCACACAGCAGGGCTGCCTCAGACGTGGGCCAGCTCCCGCCCCCCACGCTCACATGGGCTGTGCACTGGGACAGGAGCCATCTCAGCAATGGCAGCTTCTCCACGGCTTCCAATGGGCTGCAGTATCGAGCTTGAAGAAGGTCAATTTGTTTTGTGTCACCTGCAAGAGGTATTTTTGCTTTCAAATTAGAAAATAATTTTCTATTTTTTGCTCTGGCCCTCATACCTTAAAGCAAACACTTTAGGGACACGGTAGACACTTTGAATATTTCCTTTGTGAACATTCTGTACCTGGACACTTTCTCCCTCAGGGAACAGTTTACTTAATTTAAGGTAGACCTTTACAGCTAGAAGAAAATAAACCTCCTTTTGTTCTTCTACCAGTTACTCAGAAAAGGAGCAGATTTCCTCTACCATGGCCATGCATGAAAAGTTTCTGTTCAAGGTCAAATTAGAAAATAATTTTCTATTTTTTGCTCTGGCCCTCATACCTTAAAGCAAACACTTTAGGGACGTGGTAGACACTTTGAATATTTCCTTTGTGAACATTCTGTACCTGGACACTTTCTCCCTCAGGGAACAGTTTACTTAATTTAAGGTAGACCTTTACAGCTAGAAGAAAATAAACCTCCTTTTGTTCTTCTACCAGTTACTCAGAAAAGGAGCAGATTTCCTCTACCATGGCCATGCATGAAAAGTTTCTGTTCAAGGTCTAATCGCAGATGTTGGGGGCCATGAATCACCAGGGATCACACTGTGTGCCAAAGAGTCAACTCAGCCCCGAGTGCCGTCTGTTCAGAACAGGATGGCAGAACCCAGAAATAAATTATAAACCCACGCAAATAAAACCCCCCGATGCTGCTGCAATGGAAAAGCCTCACTGGAAGGACACAAATCCACTACAGAACCCCAGAAGATGGCTGTGGTGCTCTGCAGGGACAGCAGTGCTGCTGTCCTCGGGAAAATGGATCATCCATCACTCGCCTCTGGGTGCTTCCCACTGCTCTTAGCTGCCCTGGCATGACCTCAGCACCCCTCCTACCCGCAGAGATGGCAGCTGAGGAAGCAAGGGAAAAAAAATAATGAAAAGATGTAAAATAAATCAGTAGGAGGGAAGGAAGCCCTTCGCTGCAGCAAAAATAATGTATAAGTACAGGAAACTTTATCCTCCCTTGTGTACATGCAATTCTCCACATTTACACCCTGCAGCAAACAATCACAGGAAAAATTAATGCAGAGTTTAAGGAAAAATTGAAAAAATCCCTTTGTTTCTAAAATCTACCATTCTTCACTGTGCATTATGGTGCTGCTATTCCCTCAGCCACCTGAAATCTTCACAGTCTGTTTTCCTTCATCCTCAACATCTAGCACCTCTTGTCCACCAAAATTCAAAGAACTTTTCTCCCCTTCACTCTTACAGGATTAGTTCTTCAAAATTCTTCCACAGGCTGGGAGTTATTTGCCACTATATATTTGGGATTTCCAAATCAAAAATATATTACAAAAACACTGCAATTTAAGGAGGTTTTTTATTTGTTTGTCTTTGAATAAAGTCATAGAAGCTGATGTGCTGGACCCACACACGTGCCTCAGCAGAACAAATACCTTTCCATAGGGTGATCCAGGGCAGCATGCATTGCAGTGCTTTAAAGGGAACTCCCCCCTGTTTCAGTAAATAGATTTGTTGTTAAAATAACTACGTGTGCACATTTTTGTTCTTTTGGGCTTCTGATTTCCTGCCATCAGCTCATTTGGGACAAGTTAGAGGTCAAGACCCCTTTCCTACTCCAGCTCTCTGCTAGGACTGATAGTGACCTACTGTCATCCCACACCTGTGGGATCTGGGGGGATGATCTGCTGATCAAGCAGCCAAGTGGGAGTTTTGTTTGACTCAGGCCATCACTCCCCAGTCAGAGATACAAGGAGAAGGATGCTACTATTAGGACCTGCCTGGCAAATCCCTTATGGCCTCCTACGTGAGGCAACTTCCCAGTGCCAGGGCCCAGGGAGCTGCCTTACAGCAGGGTGGCTGACCCAAAAGAAGCATTTCCTCTGCGGTGCAGAAGCAGCTACTGCGTTGCTGTGAAGCAGTGCTAAAATCCTCTCCAGCGCCAGCACCGCTTGGGAGGGGTTAGGACCACAATTACACCAGCTGCAAACACAAAAGAAAAGGGGAAAAAAATGTTGGCAGGGATCTCTGGAGGTCAGCTAATCCAAACCCAGTCTCAAAGCACAGTCAGCTTCAGAGGTGGATGCTTCCATATCCAAGCACAAAGAGAGCTGTCTCACACAAAGAAAGCTCAATTGAGTCAAACAAATTTACAGAGGAGACAGGAAAGGCCAAGGCTCATTAAGGCTTGTTCCCCACTACGTAATCGTAAGAAATAGGATCAAGCAGATGTATCCCACAATCTATCTGATTATCCTACTCAGTGTTCAAGAAACCCCCAAGGTCCTTGCCAATCAGATAAGTGTCCGCACATGTTTAGGCAGGCCAAGGGGATGGCTGAGGGGAGGGAATGCCTTTACCCAACTGCCCTTCATGGGATTCTCCTGGGAGGAATGACCTAGAGTTCTCTCTTAAGCTACAAGCATGGCCCTAGCCCTCAAGCCAAGCAATAATAGTCCATTAAGCAGGAGAAATACTGAAATAGGAGCTCAGGCTCAGCCATTCACTGTGCTGCAGAGGTGGCCTGGGAGTTTTGGGAGATATCAGATGTGCTGCATACACAGAGACTTGCCCAGGTCTGGTGCTTCATAAGTACCTCTGCTGGTGCCCATATACTTCTGCCTGGAAAATTCCCATTCCAGTCTTCTCAATCAAAGAGCCTGCTGCTTAAAGAGACAGATTTTCTCCAACAGTAAGGCACTTCCCATGTGGGTTCCACATTACATCTTCTAAAAGCACCTATGTGCTCCTACACACTAAAGCTGCCCAGGTCTGGTGCTTCATAAGTACCTCTGCTGGTGCCCATATACTTCTGCCTGGAAAATTCCCATTCCAGTCTTCTCAATCAAAGAGCCTGCTGCTTAAAGAGACAGATTTTCTCCAACAGTAAGGCACTTCCCATGTGGGTTCCACATTACATCTTCTAAAAGCACCTATGTGCTCCTACACACTAAAGCTGCAGGCATTCCTGCGTTAGCTGTCCTACCTGGTGACCACAGAAAGAGGAGACAGCATTTGGACTGTGGTTTGAATTCTTTCTCAGCTGGAGAATTCACAGAAAACAAAAAAGTTTTTCTTTTAACATTCTTTGTACTGAGCGCTTGGATAAGCCATAAGTAACTTGGCAGCAAACCAGTTTGGTACAAACACAGCACACCAGAACACAATGCAGTCATCACAAAGCCACCACTCTGGGCCAGACAGTAATTTTCCCCTTTGCACAGGGCAGGCCTCCAAAGTCTTTATGCTACTAGTTGCAAATCAAATATGCAATGACAGAAGGAGACTGAAAGACTGGTAACAAAAGCATCCAACGTATTTAGGATCATTTCTTTCAGGATTAAAATAAAGAAGTTACAACATACAGAAAAGCAGGAAAAGCAAACATAGTAACAACTGAGAGCATATCTTCCATGTCCATATACCAGTGAAAATCCAGAGCAGCCTGGTCCCAAACCCCAAAGGCATTATCATTGCACAGGTAGTCATCATTTTGACAGGAAAGATGCTTTATTCTGTAAGTGTCAGACTGGGACCCTGGAAACAGGGGCTCAAATCCTGCTGCAGCCACAGGTGCCACAAGTGACAAGTCTCTTAATCCCTCTGCAACTGGGGGGGGGGGCTGTTAAGTTCCCATCTCTCAGTGATGTTTGGCAGATAAAATGCAGGCAATTAAGAAACTACTGTAGTAAAGGCTGTATAAGCACTGATGAACAGATCTGTTTCAGACCCCACAGCCATTACAGTACAAAGCAGGATGCAGAAGAGAGAGCAGAAAACATGCACACACACATAGATCTGCCCCATTAATCCAGCAGGCTGCAACAGGATGAAAGGCACACCAACAACTCCGATCCTGCTTGCGCAGCAGTAAACACCCTCCCAGCATGGCAGGGAGGCACTGCTGCGGTACATGCAGGGGAGCAGCCAAGCCAAGGGGCATCTGGAAGGTATAAGGGCCAGTTCTGGCACCAAGTACCACCCACTCAACTCTGTCCAGTGCCCCTGTGGGACACAGGGGGTTAGGGGCGCATGCAGAGAGGAGTTAACACAGCTAAGCCTTGCAAAAGGCAAGGGGAAGTCAAAGTCACTCCTGAGGCACTTCCCAAGCCATTCAGAGTTAGTGTGTTGGCCTCTCCTGCCTTCCACACACCTCAAAATCTGTTATTCATTACTCTCCATCTCACTGCCAGGTCGATGAATCAACTTTTCAGAGACTGAATATTCTCTGTTTTTCCCAAGATGCCCAAGTCATTGACACCATCTCAAGTCCTCAGATCTTCGATTCTCTCCTTACCTTCCTGCATCTGTAACACGAGAGCCTCCAACTTTTCTCCCCCGTGGAAGTCTTAGTGACCTGAATTATTTCCAGTTTCCCACTTAAGGCCCGTTGGTGTAGTTTTCTTCAGAAAGCATTTGACTCAGCATGAAACCTCTGAATCAAAACCAGGAGCCCAAGAAGGTGGGCTCTAAGCCAGCCAGGGCAGATGTACAGGTGAACAGTGTCTCCTGTGTGCCCCACCCTTCCTGCCACCAGTCTGCAGCCCCCAGCCACATGCAAATACACAAGCATCCACACCTGCCTGGTTGGGTGTCTGTCCAAGCTGAATTTTAAAGGAGAAGGCAAAAAAAGCCAAGTAGGGATATATTCTGCTTGAACCTTGAAGGCACATCTGAACCACCATCTATCAATGCACTTATTTCCCCCCACCCAAGGGAAGAAGCCTGGGTGATGGCAAAGGGAAGAGGATATAGAAGGCAAGTGAAGTCTTTGTTTTAATTGGTTGCTGTTAAGAACATTAGAAGGATGTTTGAAGGAGAATGATTACGGGCAGAGTGCAGAGGAGGTAATCAAAGGTGTCCAACAAACTGAATTTATGATGTGGCTTAGTAATCCATCACCTGGCCATCATTCCTATGTACACGCACATACAAAAGCCTCAAAATATATTTAGCTCAGAGGGTCTGGAAAAAAGTGGCTGTTCTTGTAGCCCCAGCTAACAACACTTTACTCCTTATAATATTACAGTAGCAATTTATTTCAAACAAGGGAGGGAAACCAGATATAAAGGAAAAATGGTTTTAAATTCTTAGTGTGAAGACAACTTTGTTTACTAAACCCATCACGGGGAACATATGTGTACAGCACAAACTCAGCAGTGGAAATTTGGCTCCCTGCAATTCCCTGTGATATAGATGCATTTTTTCCAGAGGAAGTCCAATGGTCTTGTTTGTTTTCACCACTAATAGAGGAGTTCAATGAAATTTTCTATTGGGAGAGTCTAATGAGGTCAGAATAAAAGAACAGAGTAACTAGGAAGGAATGTCACTGCATTTTATTTTTAGAAGAAGGATAAAGGTGGGGCCTCACAAGAGGCAGGGGATGGGCCTGTTTTGGCACACAGGGCCAGGCTGGAACGCTTGGTCCTGGGAGCCTGAGGGGGTTTAAAGCTTTTCTTTTTTTGCAGCAGCAAATCCCTTGCTGAAATCAGTGAAAGAGAATGGAGGGGTCCAGCTAGGAGAAGAGCAGTGTGATGCCTGGGGGTGCATGGACAGTGGGACAACCACCACCCTAGGGAATGATTGTGGGGCTGCTCTCAGCCATGCTACCCTCCCCAAACTGTTCCCTTTTCTTTCCTGGGAAGAGGACTGCCTTCGGTGGCTCCATTTGAACTGGGGATCTCTCTACTGCACATTAAAGGGAATCCAAATTACAACAGGGTAAATATGGAGCGAGTCAAGAACAAGAAAAGCCCAATGAAGCAGCACCGGGGAGATAAGGGGCTGCAAAGGGAGCAGCCAGCAGTATGACAGGGAACAGGACTGACTCTGTTGTTAAAGCTGGATGTCAAAACCCAGAGAGACAGCCTCAGGGAGAAGAGATGGGCCACAGTAAGGCTATGAAAATGAAAAGGAAGGAACAAAGCTAAATAAAAGAACCAAGGCGGAGCGGAAAGGGGCTTGACTGGGATAAACAGGTAAGGAGGAAAAAGGGTGCATTCAAGAGCAAGCAGGCCATGGTCTGTTTCCTGGCACCAGCTAATCTGATTGGCACGGAGATACAAGAAACAGAGGCTTAAATAGCTCATGGGAGCAGATCTTCAGCTGGGGAAAGCCATCATCACTCAGCAATTAACTCCCTCGAAGGCTCTGCCCCCAGATCCGAAGCACAGAGCTGACCCTGCTGAGCACAGCCAACGCAGAACGAGGAGCACAAGATGAAGTGTCTTCCTAAGGGTTAACAGACAGCAGAGAACAAGCTGTTCCATGCATTCAGGTCACGAAAAACAGAACTGGGACTTGACACGCGCACCATGCACACACTGCTCTGCCAGGATCACCAGAGCCCAAGTGCAGGAGCAGCCAACTCTGCCTGCTAGGAATGAGACTGCGAGAAGCTTCACCTTAAAAACGTGCAAGGACAGTGTTAACCCAGGGGAGTATCACTTAGGGAGCATCAGGCATCTGAGGAGACCAGAAACTAGCGTTTCTGCTCTGCTTCCTGATATTCTCACTAGGAAAGGAGTAAGGGAAGGCCCATTAGGGGGAAAGTGTGCAGGCGTAGGTGCAAAGCACTCTTTCACGCCTCCTGTGCTGCCCAGTGCTGCAGTCTCCCACCTGTGCTGAAGATGCAGGTGGAAACAACCCAGCAGCCTGGAACCAGAACCACAGGAATGTTTCAGAGAGGGCAAGAAAAATGCTCCTTGACAAGCATTCATGGGAGGCTGGACTTCCCCCTCCAGCATGCAAGTCCTCAAACATCACGTTTCAGAGTGGTGCACTACATGCAAGTCCTTCTTCTGCTCCTGTCCACAGGCAAGTGTTGGCAGAGAGAGCAAGCCCTCTGAGCAGCAAGAGTGTGGAGGAACAACACTCCTTCCAGCTGGGCTACAGCTGATGAAAAGGATCCAGCAGCCCCCACAGATGCCCAGGAGTAACAGCACAGCACAGACATGCAGTCTCCTACTCTGGTGCTCTCCAGCCTCCCACTATTTCTAACTCTGAGGACTTCCTAAGCCTGCTGTGGTTTGCCTGTTCACTGTTCTCCACCCAACTCCTTGCTTAGTGCTTGCCCACTCTCCTCAGCACTTTTGCAAGCTTCATGTGCCCACTAGACCTTTTGGCAAAGGCTTTCAGAGCTCCACCACAACTCACATGAAGGAGAAAGACCTCCTTTGGAGTCCATGGCCACAATCATACTCTTATCATCCTGTCCTTTCCCTGGTCAGTTTTATGGTATGCTGCAGACTAAGCACTGGTCTCTTCCCAGTGACACATGCTTTTTGGGACTTATAGTATCAGCAATGAACTTTGTCATCATGGCCGGGCTTCGTGAACGAAGATTTGGGAAGGGCTCTACCCACATTTGCTACACGCGCGCTGGTGGCTAAAGAGGCCAATGCGAGATAGACAAGTCTGGTTGCAAAAGGCACAGCAGAAAGACTCCTTGGATGGTATCGGCAAGACACGATTCTTTCTGTGTTTAAAAAGCTTATTTTCCTCTCAGATAAAGGGGAGTGTCAGAGTGACACCGAGTAATTGTGGGATGAAATGAAATTTCCAAACCTTTCTGGAAGCTCAACGCAGCAAGTCTCATTTCCTACCCCGGACTTAGGAGAAAGCTTGCAATTAAAAAAATTACCTGTGACCTTGAATACAAGGGGTAAGATTTAACTAACCCGCATTCAGGATTTGTTAACCAAGAAGCCCTTCTGTAAACTACAGCACAAAGGCACTTTTCCAAAGATCGAGTTACCTCTGCCCAGCCATGCCATGGTGGAAATTTTAGAGACCTTTATATAAAAGCTTCAGAGGAGTGTTCGCTCTTCACCCTCTGCCCTGCAAGGAGCCAGGTGAGCTGGAGCCTGGCTCAACCCATGGCTAAAGCAGGGCTTGCAGTTAAGCAATAATGATCACAACCATGAGGCCTTTTCAAGGGACTGATGACCAACTGGGTGGGGTTACAATCCACAGACCTAATCAGCATCTCAACCTCAGGACCTGCACAAGCAGAGGCTGCACCAGGATTATAAAACAAAACAAGAACATACTCTTAAAACATGCATCTTTCCAGGCTCTGGAGAGCCTTAGAGCTATGTCTTCACAGATAATCACATCACGGGTACAGGGCAAGGTTAGCAAATAAGTGCCCAGGGTTAATGAGCCAGTTTATTCCTTTTATCTAGCAGAGAACTGTTTTTTACCCTAAATCCCATGGTAACGTTACCTTGACAGGTGCAGTGCCCACAGTAAATACTATGTCCCATATTCTGAATTATCCCTTTAGGGATGAAAGCAAAGATACATATTCAGGGAATGGATGTTTCCTACACCCTCCTGCACAGCTTGCAGCATCAGAAAATTAAGCTGACTGGAAGGGCAAAGCTTGATGCTGCCCCTAAAGCAGAACTTTTTTGGAATCATTACTCATAAGCCAGTTAGACTAGGGAGTTGGCCACTCTGAACTCTTTTCTGCTTCTTTCTTTATGGATTAGAGGGCAAAATACAAACTTCAGAGAAATGTCCTGGAATTGCCACGTACCCTAGGACACCACATATATTCCACTGGCACTACCACTGAGCCTAACTTTACCCCTCTCCTTAAATTGTCACTGCCTCTTAAAAATATCAGCTGCAAGCCTTTGCTCTAATTGACTAGCTGGGATATCACTGAAACATGGTGGCAGTTGGTAACTAGTATTTTTAACTCTTGGGAAGCAAGGCAGTACTTCCTGCTGGGGTTGATTTTAACATCCTGTCCTCACTCCTCTGGAAGACTGACTCACCAAGACGACATCAGGTGTAGATGTCTGTGCACGTGGATGGACCAAGGTCTTAGAAGCATTAACAGACTATCAGGTCCAAATGGTCTTGTCTCCATCCAGGCAGATGTTCAGCACTGTAGCACAAATTTGTGCAGTTTTCCCATCATTCTCCTCTTTTGGCAGTTTTAGTTGCTAGATCAGTACATCCCCCAAGCTCCACACCATTTCTGTTCAGGCAGGGCTCTGCCTGCAGACAGGAGAGCTCTTTTTAACTGGATCTTTGTTCTTTAAACATCATCTAAATATCACTCCCTTAACACCTGATTTAGTATTTCAACCCCTTTAATTACACACAGTGGAGATTTTATCGGAAATCTGATTATTGTTTGAAAGTCTGAGCATTTCATCCCAGCCTCAGAATTGATCTATCGACTGCCTTTAAATCTCACATTTTAATTTAACATTTAACACTTTATACCCGCATTAATTACATTTCCCATGATCAATATCAACAAACACCGTCTCTGGCCCTCTCCCGATAGAGTGACCTTGGAGACTCTGCTCTGCCAAACACTCAAGACAGCTTTGCTCTTGAACATGGACATTTACAGGGCTGATCTCTCCAGTGGGAGAGGAAGAGAGAGAAAAAAACCATGAAAAACAGCAGTACTAAGTAAGTAGCAAGGTTTAGTAAGCACCACCACCAGCAGAGATGCACAGGTACAGACCTGGCCATGGGACTGGCCTGGCCCCAGGACATGGGGAGCAGAAACTCCAGCCAGCTCACCATCCATCTGTCCCACTCCCACCTTGGCTGGAGGGGGACCAGGCTCTGAAGCAGAGAGCTACCATGTGCAGACTCTATTGTAACTCCTGCCCACACTGAAAAACAGGTGAGCTGGGCTTGGCCTGTCCAAGAGCTGCACACAAGTACCGGGGCACGGGAAATGCTTGATGGGCTCAGTATCTCCCAGCATTTAACCAGCTTGCAGGTTTAGCCCCTCTGTTTGCCTCAGCACAGCACAACATGGAGAGCAAAGTGCTTCCCTGATCCCCGAGTCTAGCAGGTCCTTTATTAGCAGACACAAACTGCACAGACTAATTAAGGAAGAAGGAAGACACTCATCACGCTGTCTTTCTATCCAGCCACTGCCAGCTCTCAAAGGTGGCTGCTATAAGGCACTGGAAGGGTCTGGCTTTGCTAGGAGGACAGTACCAGATCTCCTTCTCTAAGCCATGGGAAGCAGAACTGGATGTGCTTGAGGAGGGTCAGGTCCTCCCTGTACCCCGTCTGCAATGCATTTGTGTTGCAATTGGAGATGGAAGACGATAGCGTCCCCAGCACTGCAGAAAACAGGAATATTTGTCCCTGAATAATTTCTCTAGCATATTAAGCACAAGTCATTCTTATGCAAAGACTGCCCTGTACAGCTGCCAAGGTCAGTAAGACCTTGCTTTATTTGCTGCATAAGGGCTGGCTGCGCAAGTTTTACCTTGTACATATTTTTCCATGCATTCTTGTGTCTTAGATTTCCCTGCTGCTAGTGTCTATGCATCTTGCTGTCTGTTCAGTAGGTCATGCTACCTTCTCTGGCTGTTGATAATGACTACCCAATATCCAATGCTCCAGAACAGTCAAAATTCCAGCAAACCGACTGTTATGGTATGTTTAATTCAAAAGACAGCAAGGACAATATTGAATAACAATTTTCAAGGAAAACATGCTCCACAGCTTTTGCTAACAACATCAATATGTTTCTATTTTCAGGGGGTCGTGACCTGTTATCCACTCACACAGGCATCACTGTTCACATTCTAGTATCTACATACAGATGATTTTTTGTGCAAGGATTGCATTCAACTACATGGTACTGCCTGCACACACAGGCTCTGGATTACAATATCAGCAAGTACAGACTTCAGGAAAGAGCCAAGTGCTGAACAGCCTGGGTCTAAATAGATGACAGGGTCGGAAAATAAGGCTCCAAGGTTTTTTAAATTGCAAACACATTATTACAGACTACAGCCAATACCTAGACTAAGGACTGTCCCTCTGCCCAGTTTACTAAACCCTATGACATTGCAGGTGCAACAGTCAAATTTAGATATTTGCACAAGGAAGAAAAATAGTATTTTGAAACTGTACAACATCATGATACTGCAAAATTCAAAGTTTCTTGACATTTAACCCAAGCAATTCCTTTGCAGAAGAACAGTTAAGCGACCTACCTGAGGTCAGTGGCCAGGTAGGTAAACTTCACAAGAGCCTGCCCTGCTCAGGAGTCACACTGGTCAGGAAGCACTGTGCCTTGCCCCAGCCTCTAAACCCAAATCAATGAAGAGATGCAAGCAAAAATGTCCAACACCTCCCCTGATCTGCCAGGATTAGTGCAGCAGAGTCCCCAGCGACAGCAGACCGACTTTCTTGCTGGTTTATGTCACCACACCTGATCCACCACAGCAGTTCTGTGCTGAGCTCCTGCTTATCAGTGTGCGATGCAAAAAAGCTTCCAGATGCAAACAAGCTTCAAGCCAGTGAGAAGATCTGGTCTGGCGGGAACAGCAAGCTGGGACTCCATACAAGGGCTCACACATCCTTCTTCCAGCTCAGAAATCAAGCAGTTTCAGCTGTCTCACTTTGCACCCCAGTGTTGCTTGAACCCCGTTCACAAGTTACAGTTAGTAACACTCATCTCACATCACCCTGAATACTTGCCCTGAGGGCTACAAGCTCCTTGGGTAGAGATCCTCTTCCCCTTTACTCTGCAGTAGTCTCTGACCTTGGTAAGACTCCACAACCATTGCAGTAACACAAACCATCATTCAAGCTTAAACACATCCTGGTGCCAGCAGTCTCTCAACTAGAGACAGGCAGCGCTACAATGGGGCTGCACAGAGGGGTTAAGAAGCACCGCTGAAAAGGGATGCAAACAAGGACTCCAGGCTCTGAGCAAGCACACTCTGCCATACAAAAGGTGAGCATCACTTGTGACCAAGAGCTGTCTGGCTGAGCATACTGCCTTTGTTAACTGAGAATGCTATATGATGGAGTGGGCTAATTAACTGCATTTTACTTTGGGGGACCCAGGCTTAAATCCTGGCTCTTGTCACAGCTGAAAATGAATTTAGGGACCAGAATAAGAGCAGAGATAATTTATTTTCTACATAATCATCAAATAATTGCCAGTCTCCTGATAGAGAGGTCCAAAATTCTATGAAGGGTACTAGTGCTTATGCTATTATTTCTCTAAATATAAAAGTTACTAAGGATTGATGTGAGCAGTCATCACAGCTACCCATGCTGCTCAGCTGGGCTGAGCACTCCAACATGAAGAATCTCACCATTCAACATGGTGTGCACTTCATGATGCAGTGCCATGCAGGTTTCCAGTCCTACAGGGAAGGGAGCCATGCCTGGCAGGATTTAAAATTCAATTTACATATGGATTCATATATCCCTTAAATTTAAAGGGACAAAGCACAGCCCTGGTGTAACTCTAGTCACTTCACTGGAAAACCACCAGGGCTGGTTGTGGTCCAAGGGAGCTGAGGGTAATTTCCCCACTTCCTCTCAGCTGAAGGCCGCCCAGCAGAGAAGCAAGTACTTTCCCCATAAAGTAATTCTCTATTTTTATCATGCTAAGAAAGTTTTTCATTTGGAAACTAAAGCTCCTGCTTCAGGAAGAAGCCAAGCACCCTCTTCCCTTTCTGACTTTTACCACAGAAGTTTTCATCTAATCAAATAAGCCATTTTTCCACTGAAAGAAATCATCATGGAAAAATCAGAACAGCAGACCAGCTCCTATCTCTAAGCAAGAAGTACAGATAAATTACATTCCTAACTCTGGTGGTGGTATGCTCCTTCATACTACAGTTTGCAGTTCACCCTCCATCCCAAATGATGGAGATCCTTGGTGTCAGAGCACTTCTGAGAACAACATACTCAACGTGTAAGTTAAGCAGCAGCTAGTGATCATGAAGCACAGTTTTGGGCACAATATGCTGTACTATTAAAGTACAGGGTTACCGCTTCTGATGTGTCATCACCCTCCTCTTTCCTCCTCTCTCAACAAAGAGACACTCTCCGGTACCTTCAGCAGCCAGCACAACTGAATTTGGGCAGAAAGATACAATGGAGGTCAAAAGGAGAACAGAAACATTTTCTGAAGCAGCCTCCAGCACATAGTGCTCCAGCACACAGCACAGCTCAGCAATACAGCACCTTTCATCTGTACCAAGCAGGAGACCCAGACACTTAACCCTTCCACACAACAAAGTGTGGGGTGGGTGTTGTCTTCACAAGTTTTACACCAAGCCAAAGGTTTATGTGGGAGGTTTCCCTTGAACAGCAGAAGAAGAACGCTTAAGGCAGACTTCTATCCAAAAAGTCAAGACTAAGGTGGAAGGGATCAGTCAGAAGACATCCATGAACTGGGGAAAGAGGGAGCAGCAGCCACAATGCTCTGGGGCTGATGAAGAACTCAGGGACCAGGAGGTCCCTGCTTCCAGGCATGGTGAGATTCCCAAGGCCAAACCAAATTCTGCAAGTAAGGGCCATGCATCTCTCCCCTCCCGTTATCTTTAAATCCTCTTTATTCCAGAGCTATTCTCTACCCTCCTTCCCTTTTAATCAGGCCTGACCTACAGATGTCAGCCTCATTTCGACTAAGTCAACACAACTGCCACATCTAGGATGCTGTTACAGGAAAAAAACCTTTACTTATGCTCTTGGCTGGATTCCAGAGTCTACTTCTTGGTCTAGACCTGACCTCGTTCCTCTTCTGCAAGCTTAATCCTATACCTTAAGGGCACAGCAAACACACAGGGACTCCAACGTGGGCCTGTCTATGCTCAGTCCCCCCTTCAGCCTGCAGAGACCCTTTTGATCATGCTCACAAACACCAATGATTACTGACGGGAGGCTCCCTCAGAACTGATTGTTCTTAAAGAGCACACATGTTCAAAAGCCAAAAAGCAAACAAAACACACAGTACTTTCTGAGAGCTAAACCCCTACTCTAGAGCTCATCCGACAGGACGCAAACCTTCAATCAACAGGCCTCAAAGTTTCCTCGGATGCAGCCCTGGCCTCACACTGAAACCATACCCAAGTCTGATACATCCAGCTTCATCTAAAGGTTAGAATGCAAGAGTTTGGGTTGGAAACAACCTTA
The DNA here is from genome assembly GCF_001715985.3 of Manacus vitellinus. Lineage (NCBI taxonomy): Eukaryota > Metazoa > Chordata > Aves > Passeriformes > Pipridae > Manacus > Manacus vitellinus. Next base: position 10,537,411 of record NW_021939395.1, read on the forward strand.
AAAATCATCTATTTCCAACACCTAAGTCATGGGCAGGGATACCTTCCACTAAATCACGTTGCTCAAAGCCTCATCCAACCTGGCCCTGAGTACTTATTCATCCTTTATCAGAAACACAAGACAGGACACCAACTGAACACAAAGAACTTCAACTAGATACCACATCACCCTTCAACAGCACCTTACCAGGCACAGCCCAGTGACTTGCTGCAACAGTACATCCCAAGAGCAAGCCAGTTTATGGCTCCTCTAGTTTGCCACACTTGGCCTGTTCCTTGTCCCCACCCACATGGCCAACATGCAGAAGTCACAAGACTAGAGGCTGATGGACATCAGCTTGTCCTATCTTGCTTAAGCACATCATACAAACAGTGTATCAAGACTTATAAGGATCTGGCTCCTGCACTCCCCACCTCGTGACCCAAAAACCTCAACCTTTGTCACATATCAGTAGCAGCAGTGGAAATATCAACCCACGAATGAGGTATTAGCAAATAATTTGTTATCAGCCTGTTCCAAGAAGGCAGCTAGCTGTGGATTCAACCTTCAGGCAACAACACAGGTTTTTCTTAGCTCTCAAAGACATTTGCATGGTTTTGTTAAGCATTTGTGGGGGATGTTCAAAACCCCAATTATCTGTATCTGACATGAAGCTGAATCAATACCCTACTGGTCAACAGGAGTTGTAAAAAAAACCCAACTCCACCAAGGCTAGAAGGAGCCTTTGGAGAAATTGTCTGAGCTCTGAAACAGTCCTTGAATGTGTGCTGCAAGAAATCCTCCATACAAACACACCTTTCATATGACAGGAGGAGGAGGAGGGGAGGGAGAGGAAAAGAGATGAAAAACAAAAGCCAGATCCTCAGGTAACAGAAAAATCAGAGATGCTCCCTCAGTTTACACTACACAGATTTGAGCCAAAGGTGCTTTTACAGGCCTTTTATGAAATATTTTAATTTGCCTTTCTACCTGTTATGCGTGCAACCTAGGCAGTGCTTTTCAGAGAAATTATTTATTCAGTTTTACAGTGACTAACCTGAATTTCCAGACTGCTTCAAAAGAAAAACAGAAGCATTTCTTTACAAAATGCAAAGAGCATTAGGCTTCTTCCCCCACCTTGTTTTTCCTTTTCTTTTTTCCTCCATCCCTCAGCTGAAACATCTCTACCTCTCATCTAATAAATAAACAAATTATGTATCTTTCCACAAAAAAATGCTCTTCCCTTCACCTCCATGCCAAAAATGTGCTGACAATTTTTTCTTCTACTTTTCTTTGCTGAAACCACTTGAAGTGGAATAAATTCCTTTTTTTTTTTTTAAATTGATTTTTCAGTTTAGCCACCTACTCGAAAAAAACAGCAAGTCTTACATCACTGGCTGCAGTCTTACAACCTGGAATATACTGAACACAATGCTGAAAGCGTGGGATTACCACTGGGTTGGCATTAGTGGGACACCCTAGGAAAAAAAGCCAGGGCCAAAAGGAAATTACAGGGTCACTGAAAGTGGCCACACTGTTGCATGAACCACCTCAATGTTACTTCCCAGATTAACTAGAAAGTAGCATCACAACACAAATACAATTAAGGTTCTAATCCAAGTCCATCAAATGAAGGCCCAGTTCCCAAAGGCAGGGACTCACCAGGATACACTTCTGGCACCCAGGGGAGGAGTCCTGGGGACAGGGAGCTCAGGTAGCACACACCTATCTTCCCCGTGCCTTCACTATGCACCTGCTGCAGGGGAAGCAATGTCACACACAGCAGGTCTGGCTTAAGGAAAGGTTTAAGGTCCTTAGAACCATATTTCATCACAAGTAAACTCTGCTTCTGGAAGTGGAGGGCGGATGTGTGGATAACTGCCCACTTGTGTGGAAATGCCCTCTACTCAACCCAGCCTAAGACCTTCACTTACACGAGGCTGTGATTAGGGGATTCAGGTCATGAGCAAGCAGATCTCACACTTTAATTCTCTCTCTCATTTTGGTTGCCTGGATCTCCAGGATGAGCAACATCACATTCTTGCAGAAACCTAAGCTCACGTGCACCAGCTCTCTCCCTCAGAAGAGGGAGATGCATGAAGTCGATCGTGATAACCTCCCACCCGAAGGTGTCAGATGCTGCCGTGGTGCCACGGTGCTCTCTCCCCACACTGAAAGTAAAAACAACAATCCTAAAGCCAGTCTTGCCTCTTTGTCTCCACAACCCAGCTAATAACACTGCATCAAATTCAACAATACTGTTGCATTTGTACCTCCCCTCAGGCAAACCATCCAGAAAGTTGTACATCCAGAACTACAGCAGTCTGCACCCTCTCACACTCTCCCAGCTTTCGGTTTCCTCATGAGATCACCCTGCTGAAAACCACTTTGGCAACACACAGGTTTAAGACCATCCTAAAACCACCCACACACATATCAGATTGCAGCCCTTGTTTAACTCTCCTGTAAGCATCATGCAGGATTAGCCCCTTGCTAAGTGATCTGGGACTGCAGTAACATGCTCACAGCTTTGCCATTTATTTGTGGCAGCTTTCACTACCTGCAGATGCTGTCCAAAAATACAGAAGGAAAATCTGTGCCCTTGGGAGCTCACAGTCTGAAGGCAGAGGTCAGGAGAAACCCTCTGTTCTTATTAATGCAGTTCTATGGAGAGCTGGGGAAAAAAAAAATCACATCTGTATGCTTCTCAGAAGCAGATTAAGGCTAATAATACAAAGATTACTGACATTAAATGAATTTAAATTCATTCTTCTATCATTCAAAATATTAAGTTTTGTACGTTCCTCCCAAAATCACTCCCATTTGTAGTCAGTTTCACTTTCTGCCTATTATGAAGTTGTTATATTTGGACTATAATCACCACAATGGACTTTTGCCCCTCGACACTTTTGTTGTACCAGGCGTCTTATAAAAAAAATGGATTTGCAGTGTTAGTTCGACCTAAAAAAAAGGGAAGACAGGATGCTTGTAATTGCTGCATAACTCTGCAAACAAGGTTCTGCAGTCCTAATGGGTTCTCTGCCTATCAACAGGCAAGGGGAAAGTCTCACTCATGCTACAGTAGCGTTACTCCTGCAGAAGCTGTTCAGCCCTGGGCTCTGACAGGGAGTGGGAGCTGACACTCGCCAGCCCAGCCATGCCACAGCATCAGCACCTGTCACAGGCACACAGGACCAACAAAAAGTGTTTCTCACTCATGACCAAAACTCAGTTTTAAATTCGAGTTGCTCCTCACTAACATTCAGACTCAACTGAAGACACTGCTCCACCCAACCTCCACACGGAATTTAATAGTTTTACAGCCAGCACCAGCAAACTGAAGATGAAGCACAGTAACAAGAGGAAACTCAGACAAGATCAACTTTCAGGAGGAAAAAAACTCCTTTCGGAATTTAAGTTTCAGTTCAACTGTAGGATCCCTCTCCCCAGACATCGTGACATTGATGAAGAAATATATGAGGATGCTCAAAAGAAAGCCATCAGGCAAGCGAGTCACCAGCCAAGCCATGTGTTTGCTGCTGAACAACGACCACGCTAAAAGCGCCTCACAAGTGCTTGCACTACATTTTACTGAGAGAAAGGGAACTCCATGGCAAAAAACCCATATCTGGTGTGCTTGGCTGAACTGTGGCCTTCCCCATTTGCTCTCCTGGTCCCCACATTGAAAAGCCAACACATCCCCAGGCCAAGTTGGATTCAGTGGGCAGTTATCTGAAGTGTAGTTTGTGGTGAATTGCTGCTGCACAGGATCAGTTCAATTCAACTGTCCAGTCTTTTTGTTTCAAAGGCACCTCCCCTTAGCTCAGGGCCTTATGCAATGGCTGCATTTAGCATAACTCTTATTAAATCAGTACATAATTATAACAGTGTTTTACCGAACTAAAAAACCCCAGCACCCTGTGAAAGGCCATCAGTGACCAGCTCAGCCTCACCCACACAAACGCTCTCCTACAGCCCTGGGTGTCCTCCAGCTCCACTGTCACCACCATTTCCAGCTGACCCAAGCACAGGCTGCATCAGCTCAGGCATCATTCCTGCCCTCTCACTTGGCCAGGACAAGCATTCATGAGACTGAGCACAAAGCAGAGGAAAGAGGACAGCAGCAGGGAGGAACCAGAGCACACCTTTCAGTGACAAAAACCATCTGAAGGGCACGAAACCACAGGCTCAGCTCCTCATGGCATCCGTGGAGCCAAGCGCAGATAGTACAGCCTGGGAGCTCAAACAGCCAATGCTTCTGCCTTGGTAATGCCCACTATCAAGAGGTTTCCACCGTTTTCCCAAATACACACATTCCCCATGTTTGCTTCTCTCCTTGTGTGTGCTGAAAGTCATATACATTAAAAACATACTAGAGGAACTGGGTGCAGACCCTATGATATGGATGAATTCTGCAGCATTATCCAACCACTCTTTCTACCCAGAAGGCGCCAGGTACTGTATCTCACAGGTTGGCTGAGCAGGTGGGGATGCTCCAAGACCCAGGGGAAAACTTTCTCATGTAAGCTGGCATGTAAAATGGTATAATCACCCAACGGCATTTAGGACAATCTCTGGAGCTGGGCTGAATTTACAAACCCTGGTATCTCTAGAGAAACAAGATGGGTAGCACTGTACAGAAAATAAATACATTTGTTATTAAACACACTGGAAGCTTCCCTATACCTTATGAATGGATCTCAGGGTCTTGTCAGAAGGATAAACCTTCCACCTCACATAGGATACAGAATGAATTTGTTGTTCAGCAGCAGCATCCTCATTCTAACCTTGGTATCTGAGCAGCAGTTACTGAATGAGTCATATTACAACACAGTCACTGGAGCTGGAAAGTCCCCAACCCAGCAGGTCTCTCCCTTCAGCAAGGTTCATAAAACCTCATGCAGAATCTACCCCACATGCCCTACTCATCTCCTCAGTCTCAGAAAAAATATGGATCACAGCTACTCAACCAACTGCTCTGCAGACCCTGAAAATCATGGTGAAGGGGGTCAGTCCCGGGTGAGAGCCAGCCAAGCCACAGGCAGACGGGTCCTAGAGGGTGTGCAGAGCAGGTATGGGGAGGAGTGGGGACAGCCTGTCTCCACTTCTGAGCAAGGTGGAGGGGGCTGGTTGCATTCAGAGGCAGCAGAGGGGGTACATCCTCACTGCAGAGAAGCATGAGGGAAGGGGCTCGCTGGTCATCCTTCAGGATTGCATCCCACACTTCATATTCACATGACCTGAAGTGCAGCTTCCTCAAGCACAGCTTGAAAGGTGCTGCTGCATTAGCCAGACCATGCCTGGGTACTCAGGACAGGGCCCAAATTAGCTCAAGCTATGCTTAACAAAGGGCACTGAGGTTGTCACACCAAGTGCTTCACTGAGTAATTAGTCAAGCTGAATTCATCAGTGATGGACTTCATCTGAGAAACAAGTAGAGTACATAGGATGCAGAAATTCATTTCTGGATCCAGGAGCCAAGAGCAAAGGCAAGGTGGAGATGCCAGTGCCAAAACCTGGGCAGTCTGTCCAAGGGCATGAAGGCATCACAAGACACCTCTGCACTCTGGCTTCCTTCATCAGACAAAACATCAGCAACTGGAGGCTTCAGAGAAAGAAGGATAAACCACCTGTAACCCTGAGGATTACATATGTGGATAACCATTCTGTTTCTTTTTTTTACTTCAAAAATAGCTTTACTGAAATGTATCTGAAGGTGCAATACAAGCTCCCTGGGCACTGCTCATGACTATTTATATAAAAAATGTTCAGACTATATTTGAAAGGAGCCCACTGATACCTGGTATAGCTATAATAAGATTTATCCATTTTGACCTGCCAGCTGCAGAGTAGGAGAGCCTACAACTGAACAGCTTGATTAGGAGTGACCAGCATTGATCAAGAGTTTTGACCAGATTTTGGGAAGAGGAACACAAGCACTTTTGTTGCCCAGCAGGGAAGAGCCCAAAGAGCCCAATTCTCTGTTCTCCATCAGTTTTGTACCTTACAGAGTGCATGACGTGGACTAATCCAGTGCTCTGGAGAACAATTCCCAGAGCAGCCTGGCAGCCAGCCATGGCTCAGAGCAGGTGATGCTCTTTCGCAGGAGCTGGTTGGAAAACTGGGAAGGATTTCCATCAGTGAGATGGGGACATTTGGTAGTTCAGCATTCCAGCCTTTAGGACTGCTTTAAGGAGTGGTCCATCAATCCACAAGGGCTCCCTCCCAGCATCACAGCCCTGCACAGCACAACCACACCTCCCCACCATACAGTCCCAGAACCTTCCACCAAAAGATCACCAAATGTTTCACAAACACTAATGAATTAAGTCCCAGAATCCCAATTAACTCCAGCAGCATTATCCCCTCATGACCAGTTGCACAGAAGCAGGCTGAGGTGTCCCAGTCTCCCTGTGAGCCTGCTGAGGAGCCAGCCATGGCCGATAGACCTGCCATCTCTCTCCCTCTGCTTAGCTACAGACCTGTGAGCTATTCCAAAGGCTCTTTCCAAAACAGAAGGAAAGGAGAAAAAAAGAAAAAGCTTTCTGTTTTCCTGGAAAAGCAGGTTGTGCAACAAAGAAGGTGCTAATAAAGGTTTCACCATCCAAATTAAAAGTCAAAGGCAGCAATAAAGCGTCTCTGAAATATAAGAAACACGTTGTGTGCAGCATGAAATTTATTGCTGCCTTGCAGAATGAAGCCAAACATCTTAATATGGAAAAACACCGCTACTTTTGACCCAAACAGATTGGGAACAGGAAGTAAAAACAAATCACCCAGCTGCAGCAGAGAAACCAGTGTTTCCTGCCCATGCTTACCCTGCCCAGGGCCGCACACCGCCTGCCCAGGGGCCAATCGCACCTAAACCAGACGGTTTGTTATTAAAGCTCTTGGAGGCAAGATCAGGCCTTTATTGAAGGGGAATCAGCTGGGGAGAGCCAGGTAAACAGGACTGCAGGAATCATCCCAAATGCTGCATTCATTTGCAAACTGCACAGGGCCACGCTCCCTTGAGAGGGGATTCCCCTTCTTTCAGTGGCTCTCTCCATTTTCACCAGCCAAATTCCTGACTCAGGACAGGCATATTTCAGGAGTTAATTTTGGTTTTATTACATCATCACCAGCAAACCCTGAGAAATTAAGTCAAGCCTCAATTGGCTCAAAACATAATTACATTTCTCTTAAATAATAGCTTTGCATTACTTCATTTTTTGTTGGGTTTTTTTTTTGAGCTCGTGCATATTACATCCTAATTATATTTTTCAAGCTTTCATTTGCAGCTACAGGAATAACCCAGAAAGACATACAGATGAGCTAATTTTCTAATCATCACTTGAGTAAGGACATGGAGCTTTAAAAAAAAGTGACAGATAGACCAAGGGACCTGCAAGAAAAAAAGAAACATGCATAACTGACAGTCCAGCATCTCTTTTGTTAAAGCCAGTAACTCAACGCCAAAGAGAATGGATTTAAGACCTCAGCAGAGCAAACACTGAATAACACACATGTAATGCAGCAGAAAATGCCATTTACACAAGCACTACACACTGAACAGCAGCTCAGAACTTGGTATTTTGACTAAAATTCGGCTTTCAGCAAATCTTACAAGCATCACTTTTATCAGTTCAAGCAGATTTTTCCTACAAGACTTTAAAAGATTACATGCCAGGTGTAGAATACTTCATAAAGCAGAATTAGATTTTTTTACTTGCGTGATTTCTTTCCCTTTTTTTTTTTTTTTAAATAATAGCAACCAGCAAATTACAGCCATTAGTACAACACTGCCTTCACAGCAGATTTATGGCAGCATTACCGAAAGCAGAATTTCACCCAACAACACTTCTGGGTAACAGAGACATCTGCAGAACCAAGGGGGAAAAAAAAGCACATAAACATGCACAACCACACATTTTGTGCATTACCATCCAAGACTTTTACAAGGACGGGTGTTTTGTGCCACTGTTCTGCAAGACAGCACCCTGAGCACGCACAAGAGTATGGTGTGCTCTCCTGCACGCAGTGACCTCCAGTCCTACCTCATATTCTTTTAAATGCCTCACCTTCATGCTTGTAAATATTGCTTTGGCAGAGGGGCTGCACTGGGAAGAGGGAAACACCCCACACTCCAGTTAATCCTGCTACAAGAAATCCTCCCTCTGCACCCCCCCCAGCAAACTCCCAGCAAAAAATATCCAAGTTTATCATGCCAAGGAAAGAACAATAAGTGGGAGTCTGAAAAGGCAGTCAGAAGTACCGCCAAAAAATCAGAGCTCTTTCTCAAAAAATGGCCCTCCCTTAGGAAGCCTGCCAATCAAACCCGATCACGAGGCTGTTTTCCGAGGGTGAATAGAGTTCTTATTGACACAGCTTATGTCTGCAGCATGCAGCCCTCCACAAGGCTTTCAAGAGCAGATCGGATTACACAGACACATTCTCTCTGATTTTATGCATTCAGAAGCCCTCAGACACAAAATACCCAGCTCAGAAGGCCACCGCTTTTTCAGCTTGCCTCCCTGCTTTTACCAAAAAAAAAAAATGCAGGCAAACAGATCCTGGCACCTTTACTTGGGCTCCCGAGGCCCTTGCCCTCGCTCAGCAGGGCCAGATAATTTGGAGGCCAAGCCACAGATTTGCTCCATGTGAGTAATACAAGCAACTCATTCCCATGGTGAGTACTTAACATCAGGATAGGAGAAGGAAAAAAACAAATATCTGCTGACACCATTTAAAATGGGGGATGATAACATCGCTCTGGGTAGACAATCCTTCCTGGAAGATGGCATGGAAAAAGGGGAGGATACACACCTTTTAAAAGAACAACACACACTGCAAAGCTTAGCAGGCAAAGGGTGCCCAACTGCAAAAGCATCACAAGCACAAATTCAGGTAAATTATCTACTGAGGGGCAGCAATTTGCACACACGGGAACCTGGAGAAAAACTAAAAGGATACATACAGTTTCTATACTTAGGGGGCACAACAAGGAACTCCATTTCAGCAGCAGACACACAGAGCCCAGGGTACCCATGATGCTCATTAGAGGTGAACAGAGAATTACAAAACATTATAAATGCTCCAGCTTAAAGACTGCACTTCAGCAAGCGAGACAAGCCTGTGCTTAAATAATATGACAAATTAGGACTTGAGTATTGGCCTAGAGAAGGATGCATGCACTGCCCAGAGGTCTGGACTACAACAATTAAAAAGAAGCTCACAAAAAAAAGTCTAAAAAGCAAACCAGTACATTACACATGGGTAAGTGGACCCCTATCACCTAAAAAGGAACTCCTGCATCAACTCAGCCACACTGAATTGAAACCTCTTGCTGAAATATTACATATGGCAAACACAGCAAATCAAGCAAGCTTGAGCTTCAGAGCTTTTAAGGGATTTTAAGAGCAAACACACACTTCAATAAAGACATCCTCCCCTTCCTGCTTCCAGGCTGCAGTCACTCCTCAAACCAGTGTTTCTATCACGTTGCAAAAAATTTTCTCACATTTTTCCTAATGGGTGCTGGAAGGTTGGACCTGGGTAACAAATTCAGGATGCCATGTCTGCCTGAGGTGGCAGTTCTTTGGTTGGACGGTTGCACTGTTTTTAGAGTACACCAAGAGAGCCACAGCTCCTGTGACTACCTTTGGAAAAGAGAGATCTAAGCCAAGTCTGGTTGTCAGTGCTCAGCCTCCCTCTCAATGAGCAGCCCAGTGTTTCTAGTACTCAGTTTCCACACGTGACTTCTAGTATGGTCATGGTCAGAAAAGCCTGCTCCTATGAAGGCTGAGTACTCTTTCCCAACACATCTGAGTCACACAATGGTTTACTCCACTGCCAAAGCCAAGTTCTCACCACCAACACAGCAGAGGTGTCCTGCTGCAGGAATCAGTCACCAAATCCTCACTGCAAATTCATCATCTTCACCTGTGCCTGTGTTAGCCACAAAGAAAATCTTCACTTGCTTTCAGGCTCCTGACTGAGCTGCAGGCAACTGATGACTATGACAGCCATGGTTTGACTTGTGCATTTAGGAAGATCCATTTGCCAGACACCAGCCATGCAGTTTTGGTGTGGTTCAGCCCCATCCTGTCCTGCCTGTGCCCCACAAGTCCTTGTGCCAACACAACCATTTCTGTGGTCACATGGAGAAGTGAACCAAGGAGCAGTGAGGGCTAAAACGAGCATCACTTTTTTACCCATTATTCTGCAAGATTATTCTTAATAATTCTTAATTCACAAAGATGGTGAAGAGACAGGAGGGAAAGGGACGAAAGCAGGACCGCTTCTTCCACCACAGCACCAGCTTCAAAACTGATTTGCAAGCTACACTGCAAAAAGTAAGAAAGTCAACCTCTCCCTCTTTGCAGTCACAAGTTTTTTTGCTCTTTGAGATTCAGTTAAACATGCAGAACAGCTCTCAAAACCTCATTTCTGGTGGCACTATAAGTGCAAAACTCTACAGACCATGTATTCTATTCCTCTTGCCAAGTCAGGGCAAGCCCAGGAGAAAATTTCTAGGTCTGTAAAAATCTAAGAATAACATTAAGGCTCATGCCATCCATTCCCCATCAGAGAATATGAGGACAGAGCAGGCCACCACTGCTTGCAAAGTGGAACTGGGCACGAAAAGGACTAGAAAATCTTCTGTGTGGATACAACATCCCAACATCTTGGAGGGACAACTGCCCAGCATCCCTACTGTCAGTAACCTTCCTGCAGCATATGGTCCAGCACTGGGAGGGAGGAATGACAGCCCTAGATCTGCCTCCTCATTCTCCATGTGGGTCCCTCACTCTCCCACAGCAGTGGGAAGGATACGGCACCCTGAATTCTCCTGGCCTAGCCAGACGCTGCAGGAGGCTGAGCAGCACAGATTACAGCACAGTGGGGCTAATTTCCTTGCTGACCACCAGGTCTGCTTTGGGTCCTTGCCAGTATATCCCAAAAGGCCCATAAGACAGCACCAGACCCCCAACAGCCACACAGCTGTATGCAGCCTGAAGCAGGGGCATATGCACAAGTCAGCCACTTCTAGGAAGGCTGACTGCACCCAAAGCAGACTGTTCCTTCTCCTGCTATAAGCATATCCCATAATACCTAGAAGCTTCAGCACAGTCCATTGTCTTTCAAAGACAAACACTCATACACCGAAATAGCTCTCAAACTTTTCTGGGCCATCTCTACTTTAAAATTACTTCATTTAAATATGTACCATGTCTATATATACACACACACACACCAAGGGAAATTAGCATCGTGAGCAGGGCTGGTGCCCACACACCGTAACTCTGCACATCCTCCCAGGTCTGCAGGTGCAGAGCTGTGCTGCCAGGGCTCCACACCAGTACAACCCTACAGCAAACCAGAGCCACTGGAGAGCCCCATCAGGATCCTCCCTGCTGGCAGGAGCACTGGAAAGACCACAGCCTGTGGGCTCTCCACCAGATCACTTGCTAACACACATCTTTTTTGAGGTATGGAGACTGATGAGGGCAGAGAAGTTTTAAGATCAAATTAAAGATCCTTTAAGTCCTCAAATTCTGCACAAAGCTGAAGCCCCAAGTCCTCCCTTCAGCAGTTTTTCCTACCTCTCCACCCCCACCAGGGCCAAGCTACATGATTCAGACACTCATGAGTAAATAAAGCTCCATGGAGCAGGACTGTGTCATGTAAGGCATTTCTCCAACCTGGAGAGCAGCACCATTGCAGCCTCCATGTACTACCTTAACAGCAAAACACCCGCAAGGAGGACCCACAGGGGGAAAAAAATCTCTGCAACCTCATGAAAGCTGCTGTATGGAAACTTTTAACTGCACTACTGTTTCTGCACAATCCCAGAAGAACTAGCTTAATTCAGACTGCTCCAACTCAGACACTCGATAGTTTCAACACGGTATAGACTATAACCTCACTCTAATTACAGGATCATGTTACATGTCCAACAACTGCTGCAATTCAGTCTTGCCTGATACACCCCAGCTCAAAATTGGTCATCCCACCTCTCACTCTCATACTTTTTGGCAACCTTTGAATGGAGGCAGGGATACCTAGCAACACCTCAGCATCTGACACACATGCACCCCAAGCTCCAGAAAGATTAAGTCATTATTCCTTGCGCTAACGAAAGCAACTACTTCCATCAACGCAGAATAAACTAGTTTTAGGCAAACAGCACGGACACACACTACTGCTCACATGCTTCTCTGTGCAAACGCAATACAGGATTACTGCTAATAGCCACAGCATCGTGAACCCGCACGTCGCTCCCCGAGCCAGGTGTTGATCACACACGGAGCCTATCCGAGCAAGACGGGAGTTTTCAGAGACGCAAAAGCTGCAGGAATCAGGCTTTCGGAGTTTCACTACCTCAAAGGCAGGGGATGTTCCTTACAGCAGCGCACGTCTTGCCTTTGAGCTCAAAACTGCATCCGCAGCTCCCGCTGCCATGAAAGGGGAAGGTTCTCTCCCCGCAGCCGCTCGCCCGCGCCTTAACCGAATGTTAACAGGTCTGTGCCTCGCGTCTGCCTCGCCACCGCCTCATGCTCGGCCGGGGAATGCTCTGCTCCCCGGGAGGACGAGCTGTCCGGCCATGGCTCGGCGATGATTCAGCAAGGGGGTGGCTCCCGGTGGGAAGGCACACCTCCTGCGAGCTGTCACACCGCGGGGCCGGGGCAAAATGGGAGAGAGAACTTGCTCTGTCTATCATGGCTGCACTTTCCAAAATGCGTAACCTGCCTTGGCAGGGTTCAGGAGGGCGAAGGGGCGAAGCGCGAGGGGGTGAGGGGGCATTTCCATCAGCAGGCACATGGAAATAATTGAAGGAAACATCTCGAAGCTTTTAACTATCGCACAAGTAAATGAAGGGAGAAAAAAAAAAAAAAAAAAAAAAAGCCAGACACTTTGGGAGCCAGCATCAACTTCGCCAGGCTGTGTTCTTTGTTTCTAGGCAGACTCCAGTGCGGTGGCAAGAATGAACAAATGCGCATGTCTTCATAAGAGTCCAAAAAAAAAAAAAAAAAAAAAAGGGAGAAAAAAATCCCCCCTCCCCTCCGGCCCCTCTCTCGCCGCTGCGGCGGCCGGAGCCCTCCGGAGAGAGTTCGGGCTGCTTTTCCAGAAGTAAAACTCCACTTCCCTCTACTCCGAGCAGGGGTTTTGCAGCGCTACGAGGCTTTCGGGGGGTTACGGCAGCGCCTGCAACACTTTCGGCTGCAAAAAATTAGTTTCGGCGCGGGTTTCGTGGTATATTTTCCTTCTCTCCCTTTTAAAGCACAGCACGCCGTGCCCGCCACGCTCCGGCCCGCACCAGCCGCCCTGGCGCAGCGCCCGGCGGAGCGGCCGCGGGCCCGGCCCCGCCGCCGCCAGACAAAGGAGCGATGCGGAGTCGCGCCGGCACCCACGGCCGGTCCGCCGGCGCTCCCGGGACACCCGCCCCGCGGCACCGGCACCGGACCAGCCCCCGGCCGCCCGCGCCCCCCTCCCCGGAGCGCCCCCCGTGCCCGCGCGCTCGGCGTGGCACCGAGCCCCCCGCGGCCGCCCCGGCCTTACCTCGGCGGCGGCGGCGGCGCTCGCAGGCAGCGGCGCCGCTCCGTGCCACGCGCGGCGGCGCGGGGCGAGCCACGGGGCCGTTTAGCGCGGGGGCCGCCTGCGCGCCGCCATTTTTAACGCCTACCGCCCGCCCTCCGCCCACCCCCCCACGCCCCCCCCGCTCCCCCGCGGCCACGCGCGGCGTGGAAATGCCACTCAGCGTGTCCCCCCCACCCCAACCCCGTCTTCCCGTCCCCGCCGTTACATTTACGCAGCGGCTCCTGGGTCGCCGGGCCCGCCGTGGCGGACGGTAGCAGCAGGGCAGCAGCAGCAGCCGCCGCCGTCGTGGCCCCTCCGCCGCCGCCGCCGCCTCCCGCCGCCGGGCGCACCATGGTACGCTCCGGGCCGCGCCGCGCCGCGCCCCGCCGCCGCGCGCGCGCGCCCGGCTGCTGCCCATGGCAACCGCCCCGCGACCCCCCCCCCGCCGGGCCCTGCGGGACGAGCCCCGGGATGGCCTCTCCGCACCTCCCGGGATGCCCGCACCGCCTTGACGCCTCTTCCCGGCCGCAGGACCCCCGCTTCACCGAGTCTACCTGTCCCCAAAGCTGCCACCACAGGCACCTGCTGCGGGGCTGCATCCCTGCTGTCCCCAAATCACCGGCACAACTCCCTGACATGTCTCCTCCGTCCCCTTGCTGTGTCCCCACTGTCCCCTAAACCATAGTCATGTCTGGCTGCTGAAGGGTTGCATTTGTGCTGTCCCCAAAGCCACCATCACATCTCCCACAATGTGCCCATACTGTCCCCAAAACCACTGTCATGCCCACCTACTGAGGGTTGCATCCGCAATGCCCCCAACCCACTGTCACGCCTCCTTGCTATGTCCCCGTTGGCCCCAGAATTACCATCACATCCACCTGTTGAGGGGCTGCATAACCTCTGTCCCCAAACCCACCATCATATCCCCCACACTGTGTCCCTGCTGTCCCCAAAGCCACCAATGCATTCCCCTGTTGAAGAGTTGTATCCCTATTGTCCCCAAACCACTGTCATACACCACTTCTGTGTCCCCTCTGTCCCCAAAGCCACCATCACACCTTCTTGCTGCATCCCCACTGTCCCCAAAAACACCATCACGTCCACCTGTTCAGGGGCTACATTCCCACTGTCCCCAAAGACATCATCTCATCCCCCCGTTGTATCCCTGCTGTCCTCAAAGTCACTGTCACATACCCCCACTCTGTCCCCTCTATCCCCAAAGACACCATCACACCTTCCCATTCTGTCCTCTCTGTCCCCAAAGCCACCATCGCCTCCCCCTGCTGAGGGGTTGCATCCCTACCGTCCACAAACCACTATCATACATCCCTGTTATGTCCCCTCTGTCCCCAAAGTCAGCATCACACCTTCTTGCTGTGTCCCCACTGTCCCCAAAACCACCATCACATCTACCTGCTGAGGGGCTGCATTCCCACTGTCCCCAAAGCCACCATCACATACCCCCACTATGACCCCTGTATCCCCAAAGCCACCATCATACCTTCTTGCTGTGTCCCCACTGTCCCCATAGACACCATCTCATCCCCCCATCGTGTCCCTGCTGTCCTCAAAGTCACTGTCACACACCCCCACTCTGTCCCCTCTGTCCCCAAAGCCACCATCATATACCCTCACTGTGTCCCTGCTGTACCCAAAGCCACCATCATATACTCCCACTGTGTCCCCTCTATTCCCAAAGCCACCATCACACCTTTCCATTCTGTTCCCGCTGTTCCTAAAGCCACTGTCACATGCTTCTACTGCGCCCACCCTTTTGTCCAAAGCCATCATTGCATCCCCTCATGAGGGGTTGTGTAACCTCTGTCCCCCAAGCAATCATCACATCCCTCCAAACACATCTCATTTGTCCTCAAAGCCACCACCACATCCCCCTGCCGTGTCCCCTCCGTCCCCAAAGCTATTGTCATTCCCCTCCCAAGAGGGGCCGTGTCCCTGGCAGGCTTGGCCACCCTTACCTGGGTAGTGGCACAGCTCTTCCACGCTGCAGTGCTCATTTTCACTCCTGTTTTGCAACAGAAGATTGCGTACGCCAGGACAGTCGCGAGGGAGAGTAGGCGCAATGTGAAGCAGATGAGCGAGTAAATCATGAAGCCGCCGTACATGTTCTGCATACTGCAAACGAGGAGCTAATTTCCTGGCAGCCGGCTTCAGGATGCTTCAAGTCAGTCTCTGCCGATGCGGCCCTTAAAAACCTCCCAGGCTGTGGCTGCAAACAAGCCTGGCTCCTTTCTCACTTTAGCATCTAACTCCCACAAATATAGATAATTGAATTATGCATTTTGTCAGGGTAAGCAGAAAACAACCAGCAACCACCCGATCACTGAAGAAAACAGTCAATCACTTTTTTTTCTTTTCTTTTTTTTTTTTTTAATTCAGCATTTTATGGGGCTCGGTGACATTTTGTCAAGCATGAGCTCAACCAGATGCAGACAGAAGCAGCAGTTGTTTATTGCACACAGAGTGGCCCTCCCTGACAGAAGCA
This sequence comes from Manacus vitellinus, assembly GCF_001715985.3. Taxonomy (NCBI): domain Eukaryota; kingdom Metazoa; phylum Chordata; class Aves; order Passeriformes; family Pipridae; genus Manacus; species Manacus vitellinus. The sequence continues at coordinate 10,553,453 of NW_021939395.1, forward strand.
CTAATGGAAATGACACTAATAAAACTGTCATGTTCATGTCTGAGCAGCAAAGTGTGATTTCTGTACCCTGTTCTGACAACCACTTCCCCAGTGACCACCAGCAGATCACTTCTCCTTCCTTCCTAGTTACCACCACTGATTCATAGTTGAGATCAATTAGTTAATGTTTGCAAAGTCAGTTGAAGATGACAAAGCATTACATACTGCTAATAAAACCATAATGATCCCACTGTTAAACATTAAACACACAACGAGGTGTAAAAAAACATACCACATTTATGGAAAATTCCTCTTGCTGCAAGGACAAAGGATTAGCTCCTAAAAAAAGAAGGACAAGCTCAAATTTGCACCACAGGATTGTGTCTCAGGGGTTTGGCTTCTGTTTAAGTCTTTGCTACCCATTATTTGTGTAACTGTGGGCACGTCACTTGAACCAGCAGTTGCTGACCCACCTGAATGTGGCAACTTCATCCAGAGCTAGACAATAATCACCAGAAGCTTTTGGAAAGTGCTGGTCCTTTTCATTTCGTGCCTCCACTTCCCAGTCTGCTAAATGGGATGAGAACTGCAGCTGTGTAGCTTGATTTTGCAGGCAAGATAATACAGCAGTGAGCAAACCCTGGCAACATGGCCATTAGAAGCCTGGAGAGCTGTGCTGTGCGTGAGGCACGTCACACCACAGTGCGAGGAATAAAAGTGGGTGTGTGGGACTTTCTAGGAGATTTTTCTTGGCAATGAGTCTTGCTTCAGATGTAAAACTGGTAGCTGTGCCACTGGTAGGGCTTCGGGTCGCTGTATGTAGAGCAGTGCATGTCTGATGCTCTGACCTACAGGCAAGAAGGAAGAGAGGAACCAGGAAAACCACGTTAGTCTGTAGCTTTGGGCCTGCACGGGGCCACATTTCACGGTGATGAGGCACTGGTGCTTCTGGCAGGGCAGAAGCCTTGGGTGGAGATTTGCACAACAGGAGCTCCAGGCAGTTCAGGATCTGGCACAGCTATCTTAGAGAGCAGAACTCCTCTCCAAAAAGAGCAGCCCTTTGACAAGGTATCCCTCATTTCCGCAATCGAACTGCCCTTTGCAAGGAGCACGCCTGAGCCGCAACAGCCTATTGCATCTTCCTCCTGAAATCTGATGCTGCCCTGCTTTGATGGTGATCAGTTGATGTCTGCAGAAAAGCTGAATCATGAAACAGAGGTTATAAACAAGGTTATTTTTAACGAAGGAAACAAATCCCACATCATGCAGAAGTCGTAGCAAGGAACTGTCAGCAAGGGCTCGCAGGTCTCACTTTTGCCCTGATGTTCTTTATGTCCTGGAGCAAATTAAAATCTCTCTAACCTTTAATTTACCTCCTTGTAACATGGACAAAGCAGCAGACTCCAGTTGTGCTTTCTTTGTACAGCAAAGCTCCTGGTGTGACAGTAAAGTGGTGCTGGGAGCTGCGCAATGCCAGGGGCTGGCTTGCACTGCCGCCCGGCACCTCGCAGAGCTATTTTCAGCCATGCAAAACGATCACATGCAGTATTTCAACAACGTTCATAGACGTTTCAAATGCAGAGAGAGACTACCCAGTCTGATTCCCTGCTCCCATATTTCAGTCTTTCATTTCAATTCCCACATGCAGCCCAGTAACTTCTGCTTCATTTTGCTCACTGCAAACTCAAAATAGACAAGTTTTGTATCCCAGAGACCCATGCTGTGTCCTTCAAGCACTGGAGCGCTGCAGGGTGTATGTTGTAGATACCCAGGCCAGGGGGAGGGAAGATGGGACTGCTACACCTACAGCTGGCTGGGAAATTTCCTAATTATGCCATTTCTCTTTCTCACAATTAAATTCTTCCAAGAAAGGCATATTTCATTTTCCCGAGGAAAGATGCCTCAACTCAAGCAAGTAGGGGATTAAGGCTAGGACTGGTTAGGTTTCCACAGACTTTCCAAGAAATATGAACAACTCTGCATACAGATCCTTTTAAACCTGTCTTCTCTGCTCCATGCCCGATTTAACAAGTGCTTTGGGTGTGTCTCCCCAACATTACAGAGATAACAACTAAGGTTAAAGAACTCTAGATTTTTTGAAAATGTTTTGTAAATATATAAACACACAGACATATATATTTATGAAAACTTTAGGAGATTGTAAACTTTCCTGCCATACTTATTTACAACACTGTTAGGGATTTTTGCTGCTGGAGGAGCTTACTTTGCTCACTCAACCTTCTTTGAGCTGAGTAATGATCTCCACATGGAAAATATCAAATAGAACCCAAAGCAGCAGTGGGTTGGATCCCAAGTGGGTTCTGCTCCTCCTGGCCCTGCCTGCTGTGGTAGCAGACACCAAACCTGCACTGGCTCAGAACACACGCCAGTCCCTTGGCACAGGTGCCCGGAATCTCCAGCACAGCCGTGAGAAGTGGAACAGGACCAACCTTGCAAGCCAGTTCCCGCTTGCAGGTGCCTGCAAGGACATGTGGCTGCATGCCAGCAGATGGAATAACCATCGCCCCTCGCTAGTTATGGGGCAGGGATGCTGCAAGGCTACGCTAATTAGTGCTTGAGACGCCTCTGTGATCTGTAGATGAAAGGTGATTTACAGCTGCAAATTACTGCTCTCCTTCATGTGAAGTCTATTATTTTCTGGTGTCCCTTATTTTGACTCACGCCACATCCCATATTTGGTGTGGGGCAGGTTCCTCTCTGTGGGCAGTTGTAAAGGTGCTTTACAGCCCCAGCTGGCTGCATGCTGTAGAAGCCCAGGATCTGCTTGCAGCATCCACTTGAGGCAGCCTGGCCATGCCCATGCTTGGGAAACCTGGGCTGGAATTTGCACAAAACCACAAAACTTGAACAGATGGCTTAGCTGGTGGGTTAAGAGGGGCTCTATTCAAGGTTGGGTACTCAGCTGAGCTGTGCACTCAATTCTGTGAAGAGTCAGAGGACCAGTAGGGTGAACCAGAGAGGAGAAACAGGAATATCCCGAGCCTCTGTGCTTGGGACTGCCTCAGGGAAGGGGAAGAAGCCAGAGAGAACCAGACTGGGGCCTCTCAGTCTATAGCTTCTCACCTGTGTCCCAAACCTTCTGGGCAGGAATTACAAAGCAGGAAAGGTTTGTGTCTTTGGCAGGTGTCTGGAGGGAAAGGATATTGGGGTGGTTTTGTGAACAGCCCATGGATAGCAGAAGGAGCAGGTATATTCAATGTCCTTCCTGCATTATGCCCCATGGCACATACACCCCATCAGGTTGCAAAAAGCAAGTGACCTTTTGTTTTTTATTGATAAACAAAACAGCAGAAAGTAGCATGTGGTGTAAGGTAGTTGTAACAACAAAGGAAGAAATATCCCTGATACTCCACACCAGAGCAATTCTAGCACAAATTGGGATTTCCTTCCCTCTCACTCCCCATGCAACTTTCCAGCTGGGAAAGTAAATGACCATTCACACAAGCAGGCACAAGGTAGAGTCAGGGACTTTTACAATTGAAAGAGATCTCCCACCTCCTGCCTAGCCCATGGCAGTTTCTACCTACTCCCCCAAGGTCCATGACATTTTAAACATTCCAGTGATGAGACTCCCAGGTAGCCTCACATAGCAGTGAACAAGGAGGACTGGATGGGGTCTCCAGTCCTATGGCAGCCCTGTCTCCATCACCTTGTTCCCTCAGCTCCACCAAACCTTCCTGGCAGCCGTTTGCCCACACTGTGAATTGGTCTGAGGCTGCTGTTCCTCTCCCCATGGACACAACAGTCACACTCTAATTCCAGCTTTGGCTTCCTCTCGACAAACTCATTTGGGTCCCATTTTCATGAGTGGCAGCTGCAGCACAAAAGGGCACTTGCTGCATCACCTACACCAGCAACTGGGCTTCTGTGCTCCCTAAAATGCAAGCTGCTGCAGACTCTTGCCTGTCCCTGCCATCTCCCTGTGGGCCAGCGATGGCAACAGCCCAGCTTGTCCTCTGCAAAAGCCCTGCTAATGTACACACAGGCTGCCTGTGGATGTGGGGAGCAGAAACAAGGCTGCAGAGCTGCACCCCAGTGGCAATGTATGCACAGACAGAAGAAGACTATTTCAGAAGTGTTTGGGCCAAGAGGGCTAGTGAAGCCTGCAGTGGTTCTCTGGGTGAGTGTCACCTTCACACCCACCCGCAGATCCCTTTATGAATGACCATGAGGCCCATGGTCCCTGCATCCCATGCTGGAGGGACCTGGTGCTTCAGGCTGGTGTTGTGACCCCTCTCCCTGCTCCACATTCTTGCAGTTCTGTGAATCCTCGGAGGTACTAAGAAAGCCACAAGCTAATTCCTTTTCTCTCTACTAAAGGCAGCAAGATGATTAAAAGAGTTAGCCAAATATTGCTATGGGGAGCACCAAGTGGTAACTCATTAGAGCTCCCACCTGTGCTACAAGCCCCAAGGAAAACACAGAAAGACCCCCACCATAATGTCCTGCTCTAGTCTCTAACCTGATGTTCTGCTGCATTTTCTTACAAACCTCCCAAAGGTTTTGTCCTGAATTCCTCAATGTATCCGGGCAGGGGGGCTTTGGGTCCAAAGTCACTTTTGCACATCACTCACATGGCAGCAAAACTCAGTGTTTGCTGAGAGAGGAGCCTGCACTGTATTCCCGCACTTCTCTATGGATTGTACTATGGGAAATTATGAAAATAAGTCTTCAAAACTTAACCCCACTCAAGCAAAAGCTGATTTTAATGGTCACTGTTGAGTATTAACCTTACATGTGTTACCAAGGAGTGAGCAGAGAGACAGGCCATGAGCACCGCTTAGAAAATTACGTTTTACAGAAAAGGTCAACAAGCCAGAATCAGTTTGACATCTTCTGTAAGATAAATCATGGTAGAGTGTTGGAAATCTTTTATTTTTAGCAGCTGAAGATTCGCAAATAACAGTTTTTAATAACCACAAATGGTGACATCAAAATGCCACACCCCAAACTGAAATCATCCCTCACTTCTTCTGGTAGGTGGGGAGGGATTTCTAAGCTTTCCTCCTCCTTTTAAACGACCGCTGCAGCAAAGAAACACTGAAAGGTGGAAAAAAACACACAATCTTGCGTGGTGGTGACATTGACAGATGTGATGGTGCAGGCTGTACATGACGTTGTGATTTTTTATTAATAACTCTGCACTGCAGAGCTCAGTTAGGAAAAGAAGGAGTGCCTGAGTGCGTGGGGAGGACAGCTTTGTTCTTTGGACTTGCAAGAGAAGGAACGTAACGTCAAAGGTAGAAACACTGGAGGGGAACAAGACTCACAAAGGAGGCAACGGGCTGTGGGTGGTCGTGAGCATCAGGTACATGCAGCAAACGAGACCCCAGCCATCAGGTATCCAGGCTTTTAAATCAACCAACTTGGATCAGCAACAAGAGGGCAGGAAAAGATGCTCTCAATTAGTGGGAGCAGATAAGGGAGGTCCAGTTGTTTTACACAAAAGGGCTCGGAGGTTTTTCTTTGCTGACTAATATGGTGGGACACACACAGAACAATGCCTGGTCCCTTCCTCCAGCAAAAGAATGTCCTTGTGCCTCCTGGCCCACACAAGTCACCCATGCAGAGGTGTGCAGAGCCAGGCAGGATGGGGAAGGAGGGCTCCCTTAGCAGCCACAGAGAAGCTGCTCTGCAGGAGGACATGGGCAGCTGTGGGAGCAGTTGGGCTCAGCCCCTCAGAGAGCGAGAGTGCCAGCGTGTGATGAACACACTGTCCCCAGTCACGTCGCTGCACTGCCGAGGGGAAGGAAACCAAGCTTCAAAGGGAGGGAGGCAGGAGGGGCCCAGGTTTCCGGGGGTGGCTGCTCCCCAGTGTTTGTCATCATCTGAAAGACGAGTGAAAGTTTTTGCTCATGGGATAATTATTAAAGACATTTGGGTCTTGCTTTCACATGCCCTCTTCTTTTTTGTTTTTCTAATTAACTGTAAACCCCATCCTGGCTGCTAAACAGGGATCTGCGGAACTGAAGCTTGTATAAATGTAGTGATTTATGTTCCTTTGGAAGTGAACTGGCATTTCTGAGGAACCCCACCCAAGCCTAGCAAATACCAAGCGAGCACACTGACTCATTGGCTGCTGGCATTTGCTCCTCTCCCTCGATGGCTGGAGCCTGCAGCCAATTTGGGCACATGTGAGACAGTTCTGGTAAGTGAACCCCAATCCCCAGTGACACTGCCTTACACCGGAGAAGTGCCTGCCAAAACCTCTGGATCCCAGGAGAGGCTCAGAAGGGAAGAGCAGCAGCACTGCAAGGCTGAGTCAAGCTGTAATCACCGGAGTGATGTGCTGAAGGAACCAGCGTGTTGGCACAGCCTCTGCCTCCAGCAAGGGCTAAGAACCTGCTGCCAATTCACAAGCACTGAAGTCACCTAAAGGCAGAGGAGAGCCCTGCAGAGTGGTCTGCCTGGCAAGCCTTGGCAGAAGCCCCTTTGCTTTGCTACACCATGAGAGAAGCTGGGAGGGTAGATAAGTTTGAGAAAGCTCTCAAAAAATCCAGTCCTGACTGCAGAAGGATCAGCCAAAGGCAGCAATACCCCCTGAGCACCTGACACAGAGGAGCCCAGCTTACAGAAATTGGTTCAACCATTTGCAGTGTGATATTGGTTTAAAACAAAAAAAAGTTACCATGTTGTTAAAATGCCCCCTCCCTACTCAACACTCTGCTCCTTCATAGAAATACAGTTGCCTTTGATGACTTGAGGATAAAAAGTCCCTTTTGACTGCAGCACTCCTGCCAGGGTTCAGAGCCACTCTCACAGGATGGTTCTTGCTCAGCTCATGGGGCATCTCACACTCACACACATCCCATATACATGAGACTCCCCTGGGACAGCCAGCTTGCTACCCCATCCACCCCAAAAAGGCCCCTTTCCCACACACCCACAGGTAGCAGCACTGACTGCAGGGCTACCCGGGTGGTATTTGCCTGGAAGAGCATGTGCTGAGCTCCTAGAGTTCCCAGATGCCATAAAGTGAACCAGCTGGGTTGGTCTTTCCCTGCTTTTTTTCCTCGCTAGCTACCCATCCAATATCTGCTGTAATAAAAAAGGCAAATCAGAAAACAATGCGGTCTGTTTGTGTGTTGTAAACGGGGAGAACAGCTGCTACTCCTGGGCTAAATGGGAAGCCTTTCCATGAGAACCATAAAGAGCAGAGTTTTTCTTTTCAGTTGCTGCATCATATCACAAAGAGTGGCTTCTGCCAGCCTTGATGCTTTTTTTCTAACTGAACTAGGTACAGCGGTGAGGAACAACACACAGGACACAACCCTGCCCCTCAGCACTCAGCTGTGCCTTTGGAGAGCCTGAGATGCATCTGAGAAGGAGAAAAATTGCTTCCCAACAGTACCCAGCATGCAGGGGAACCCTAACACACACTGTCCTCGGGGTGTCCCTCTGGATTGTGGCATCAGCTCCAAACATGACCAGAACCACCCCCTCTGGAGTCCTTTCACAGATCATAGCACTGACAGGCACCATGTCTGCTGTGCATTGCAGATCACTTTGGAATAATGTCTCCATCTCTGATTTAAACAAACCTCCCTGGGTCATCAGTGGACTCAGGATGTGATGATGCTGAGGAATTATCTCCCTCTCCCTAATGGGTCCCCATTTCTTCCTCCAGTGTCACAACTCCAAGCAGAGGCATGTACCAGGCTTCATCAGAAGCTAAAAGCTTCTTTAAATCTGCTGTTGGGCCAGGCTGGGCAGCCCAGTCTGTACACTCCCCACCGTCCCAAAACACACAGAGGCTTTGTTTAAGCATTACTCAGCTAATACTTCTTTTTCTGTGACTTACAAAAGGTGCACTGTGGGAGAGCAGGAGAGGCTGGGAAGGATTGCCACAGTGCCACAGCTCCAACCTGTGATCCTCAAATGTGACAGTGTGTGTATCCCACCTGCCAAGCTGCACATCCGCCACCGTGCCATGGTTCAGCTGAAATCCTGGACAACTTTCCTGTCTGTTTCTCTCTCCCAGCCTGTTGCTGGATTTGTTTATCTCCAGTGACAGGTCTTTTGGGGAGTTGCAGTGTCAGACCCAGGGACCCTTTGAAACTTTACACAGCTGGGGGCACAAAAAGAGCACAGGAGCAAGTGGAAATAAATAAACTGGAGATGTCTGCTCTTGGCTGAGAATAACCCTGTTTGACGGGAGGAAACTTTTGTCCTGTTTTCTGTTTCATCAGTGGAACAGCACTTGACAAGACCACAGCTCAGCTTTCCTTTTGTTGTCGTTCAGAGGGAAATATTTCTGCCTTACCAGAGATGATGTTTCCTTGTAGACAGAAAAGCAGCCCGTACCCGAGCTGCGGCAGAGACAGCTCATCAAAGCTCCAACAAAGCTGCTGTTGTGCTGCAACGCAGCAAAGCAAACAGCCCCCGCCTGTTATCAGTTGGGCCTCACATGTGCAGCACAGCAACCACCATTGGCAACACCATGGGCTAAATTCTCACACCCCTGCTCTGATCCCAGCCTTGTTCCAGTAACAGCCCCACTCTTTTCCATAAAGCCACTAGTGCAAATAGTCACTGTGAAAATACAGCCCTTGGAGTGGCTGTGTGGCATGTCCTGGCCCTGCTGTGCATTAGGATCCTCAAGGATCCATCGGCACACAGGGATTGTATCACCACTTCCCCATATTAGCTCCCAGAGCAGGCAAAAATTATCTGTCATTCTACGTCATTCCTTATAAACAAATATAATTTAGCTGAGGAGAATGGGGTCTCTGGAAGTGGTCAGAATTTGGGACTTTGCTGGTGAGCTGGGACCTCCCATTCCCTGTTTCCCAATGCAAAGAGAGATCAGGCAGAAGAAAAGCAGAGGAACTCCCTCTCCCCCAGCCCCAAGGACTCCCCCCTCTGTGGGAAGTAGATACTGGGAGCAAAAGGGACTTTTAAGAAGAGTGTGGGTGATGGGCAGGCAAATATCACAAGCAGGAGAAAAGCTGGAATTTCAGATGAAACAGAGTTGCAAAAATAATTTCCAGTCACCTGAAACATTTTAATTGGGTCCTGGGTACCTTCAACAGTGGCTGTCCTCCTGAGAGCAGGATACTGTGTAAAAGCATCACTTGGCTGTATACACAGTGTTTCAGTGTGGAGGAGGAATACAGGGCAACATCCAAAGGGACCAACCTCACCTAAACAGGGACATTCTCAAAAGGTAAAATTTGGTAGGGTTGAAATAAATGCCTTTTTCCAATCTAAAATTTTGACAAACATCAGCATATTCAAACAATACACTTTACTTTCAACAAAACTGCTCCTCCAACATTCCCAAACAGTTATTTTCAGGATTTGCTCTTCAAAGACACCAATTTTCCCAGGGGAGAGGGCAGGAGCGGGCAGGAGCAGGCAGGGCCCAGGGCTCTGGGGAGAAGGGCAGGAGCCTGGCAGCAGGCTGGGGATTGGTTTTTCCATGGCTCCCTCTAGTGTGTACAGTCCAAAATGGGACTGAACACATACATCGAATTTTATGCACTCGATGCAACCTAAAATAGATTTAATACAACAGGCACTTAAAATGTATTTCCAGAGAAAATGCTTGTTCTAGTAGAAATTTTGTCATTTTGCACAGAAAAACAGCTACTGGAGCTGCAGGAGCAGCTGGCTGCATTTTGTGTGCTCTCAGAATCTGATTTCCTGTGTTTCTGAACAAAAAATTCAAAGGTCAGAAAGACTCTTCTGTAATAGCAGCTCTGGCCTATTTTTCACCTATTGCTTTTTCATTTATTCATATCTTCCTCAGGGACTGATCTACCTATTAGAATAATAAGGTTATTTTCTGAGCCTAATCTAGAGAAAATAAATTAAAAAGTCTAAACCTTTCATTAGATCTCAGAGAGACAGAATTTCTCGGTCAAGGAGAGCTGAGACACTCAGGAATAAATGTCCAGCAAATAACATTTATTAATTGTGCATATTCATACCCACAGCCATGGACACAGGCAGCCTCCACCAGCAGGCTCACAGAATGCTGCCTGCAAACTAATGTGTTAAGTAAATAGCTCTCTTATTGGTCTAAGTAGTCACGTAGTAAAGGAGCTCACATTTCCAAGTAGCCATGGAGCAAAATAATAGAAAAGCTGTTAAAATTCAGAGTAAGATAGATTGTATTATATTGCCTAAATTAAAGCCTAAATTGCTATGGATGTAAACACTAAAGTTCTTACTTTGTTCCGCTTCTGAATACCAAGCAGAACCTGGCCAGCACATAGAAATCCTTCCAATAAATGCCTCTTTCTGCCCTGGAGGTCAGATGGGGCCAGGGAGGGGGCTGAGAGAAGAAGTCCTTGCACTGGATGTGGGCAGAGATCAAGCTGGGATTTGAGGAGACGTCCAGGCATCTCTGCTGCTTGGCAGGTGAAGGGAGCATTGAATCTTCAGCCCCACGATCAGCAGCAAATCTTCCTCACACAAGAGCCTGCCTATGGCAAAGGGCATCCCTGGCTTTAGGGGCCTGAGAAATGAGCTCTTCTCTGAGGTCTCACAAGCAAGTCACCCTTAAGATGTGCTAGATATGTCCCCTCTCACCCCAACTACATCTTCATTGCTCCTCTGAGACCCAGGCTGACCATCAGTCAAACAAAAACAAAAAAGTCATAACCAACCTTTTGGTCGAGCAAATCCAAGGTGCATCCTGCTTAATTACTAGCAGTCATGAGAAATATCAGAGCCATTTCCCAGAATCAGAGCTATGGAGCTGCATGCAATTGCAAGGGATGCATCCAAGCCCTCATACAAGGTCTGTGAGGAAGATGAGTGCTGCCAGGGTCAGATGAGGGCCAATGTCCTTGGTTATGACCTGCTGCACACAAGCAATATATAAAATGATCAACAGGTTGCAGAGCAGGAGAGCTCTTTTTTGCAGCACTTTTGCCCCACTGTCACCCTCAGAGTGGCCTGCTTCCCACCTTGGGGCCTTTCTGGCCCCCCAAAACTAAGTGCTGCACATATCCATGGCTGCGTTTCCCTTCCAGGGAAGGCTGTATGCCTGCATAGAATGGCCCTGCTCAGCACCCTGCTGATCACTGCAGGGGATGGAGACAGGCAGCATATTGCAGCATCCCTGGAGGCACAGGGGACAGCATCACTGTCCCAGCCGCTGGTGCCAGCTGAGATATTTCTTTAAAGGGTCAGCATGAACTGACCCATGAATATTCAGAACCTTTGTAGCAGCAAGACCTTTTGTAAGAGTTCACAACTGTTAAGGGTGGCTGAGATGATTAGATTGTCTCCACTTGCCCCTTATGCTTGGAGGGCGCCCTCCACAATTCAGCCAGTTGCACTTGCACTGAGTACAACAACTTTACCTGGCAGAAGCACCCCACACAGAACAGCAGCCAGCCTTCATCTGTAGACAGCAAGAACCGGAGAATCCTCTGCTCCCCTCAGTGGCTTGTTCCAGCAGTTAATCACCCCCTCTCAGAAATTTGTGCATGAACTGGTAACGTAAAATTAATGATTTCTTTCATCTCCTGCCTTGGCAGCCTGCTTGAGCTGCTTGTTCTACTGACAGCAGTGATTCAGTAATCTGAAAAACATTATACTTCGTTTACAATATTAACAGCTGAGTGTACAGATACAGAGATTGTATTTATCCTCATGGAAAGGTTGTTCTGCAGCCTGCAGAAGGTGACAGAATGAGTCACCTTTACATCTTAATTTCTAGTATTGCCTCTGCAGCCTTTGATTTGGCTTTCACTTTTGTACACAAGTGACAGAAAGCACCCAGGTCAAATGAGCTTGTCCGGGATGAGGGTTTAGGGTATGGGCTGTCAGATTCAGCAAAGAACTAGCAGGCAGGAGCATGCGGGCCCAGATCCCACTTTATCACAACATGGCCTGCACCTTACAAACCTCCAGCCCAGGCAGTTTTGGGAGGAAAAACACTGCTGACAGAGCGTGTTCTGTGAGTCCCATCCTGCTGAAGAGCTGAGCACCGTGAGGTGAAAACAGAGAGTCAGACATTTCAGTTCTGATCTGCTTCTCCTCATTCAAAATCTGATCTGCCACTCACAGAAAATCAATGCAGCTGAACCAGATAATGCCACCCCTCTGCCCTTCCACGGGAAAGAGAGAGATCAGCTATGACAAACGCAGAGGGCCACAAAAAGTGCACTGACTTAAAGAGCCATCAGAGTAATTTTAAAATCAATGTGATGTTTGACAAAGAGCCAGCACGACTCCTTCCAGACTGGCAGCGACATCCCGAAAGGCCCTGGGAGGGAGTTAGAATTCTGCAGGCAGCACTTTGCATGCACTGACGCCGATGCAGCATTTTCCCAGCAAGGCCATAAAAAGGGAATAATAAAAAAAAAAAAAAAAGCAGCAGCATTGCAATGGTGTGACCGGGTGACGAGGGGAAGCTGCACCGTGTGTGAGTCAGCAGCACCACGGAGTCCCTGCAGAGTCAGCCCACACACCATCCGTACGGACGGCCAAGCAGCCTCCGTGTGGAATGTGCTCTGAAGGGCATCGGAGGAGGGCAGGACTTCGTTAATTGTAATTTGTGTTCTCTCCACAATGGAGCTTGAGGACACAGCTTGAGGACTGCTTGGGAAAGCTGCTGTTGCCAGCCTTACCCCTTCTGCCTGTTGTGGTGCTGGAACTGCCTCCCCACATGTTGAATCAGCCCCAGCAGCCAGTGTTATTTTGGCAGAGCCTAGTGCATGTGGGCTTCCTGGGCAGGATCTGGGATGGCCATGGCTGAGCCATGGAGGGATCCTGTGAGCAATCCCAGTATGGATGCAGATGAAACACAGCAGTGCTGCCCAAAGCATGGCAGTGTGGAGGGGCACAGGGCTGTGACAAGGACTCACCATGGACAGTCTGTCTTTGTCCCCCACTCTCCCTTCCTGAGCAGTCCCAGTGCTGCTGCTCTGCACCAGCAGACTGGAGTTCCTGCTCCCAGAAGTGCCTCTCTGAAAAGAGGACTAACCTGCTCAAGGCTCACCAATCTTTAGTGACTTCCAAAGTGACAGTCACATTCCAGGCTCTGGTATAGTTTCAAACACTGCAGGAATTACTCCAGGTGTGGCAATTCCCCGGAGAATGCAAAAATCCCAGGAAAGACTGGGGACAGATCATCTTGTGTGGGGACAGATCATCTTCCCACTGGGCACCTTTTCACACAGGTCCTGCTGCTCAGAGGCACTAAGGGCCCATGCCCAGCTGAGGTTTCTCACCCAGCCATGTAACCACTTTCTGCATCCCCTTACCTCAAAATCCCTGCCGTGGGGCTGACCTGGGGCCAGCTCCCAGCGACACAGAGACAGCTGCACGACCGTGGATGCTCCAGGAGGGTGGGGCTGGTCCCAGGGCCCCACGCCTGATCCACCCTGTGCCCCCAGCCCGCAGCAGCATCTCCCCAGACCGGGCCGAGTGGGCCCTCAGTGACCTCCAGACAATTGCAGCCTGCGGGGACCGCCCCTGCCCTGTCGCCCATTAGCAGGGGATTGACTTCAAAGTGCTGGAGCAGCTGATGCTGCTGAGGGTGCTGCAGCCATTCAGACGGCTTTATTCATTAGTAATTAGGCAGGCGTTGTCTGGCATCTAGATTAATCCCACTTTTAATTATTTTGAAACTGTGTGAGATTTCCCAGGCATTAAAGATTATGTACGCGCTTGCTGATTCCACAGCAATTATTCTAATGTAATGATGTCTATTAATACGCTTCCCAGCTTGCCATGCCCAGAGGGGAAATTCCCAGTTTCCCCCTATGGAGCACACATCTCTCATGCGGCATAACCCCCCTATCCACCTGCTTATGTGGCACAAAATAATACTTTTCATGTGCTCCACCTAATACTAATACCATTACAGAGCTGTTGCTGTATCAAGCACCAGGAATAGATTACAAAGGGGTTACAGATCCCTCGAGGCTCTGCTTCCCTTACAGTCACAGAGCAGTGGCTCCTGCTGCGGGGACAGGAGTGGAGACTCCACTGGAAAAGCTGGAGCATCCTTCCTTCCCTGGGAAACTGCTCCAGGTCTCACACCCAGCTGCCAGCTGCAGTCCACATCAAAAAATTAGCTTATATTTGTAGGGCTTTTTGAAAGGAAAGGGTCACAACATTTCCATCCCGAGTCAGGCTAAACCATTTAACCTGAAATCAAAGGCTTAATTCAGCTTGTGGATCATTTGAGACCGTTACAGATTACCTTTACAATTTAAAGATAGCTTTTAAAAGAAGAATATAATTTCAAAGACATTGAACTGTGAGCTGAGAACCTCAAAACACAGAGCTTTGGCCTAAATATCTCTTGAACCCATCCTTTGCCACTATAGCTCTCATCATTCTCAAGCTTCATTTATCAGAAAATTTACTACTGACTGCCAAAACAAGTGCTGTGCCACTGACCACCAACTGAGGCTCTGGAGCTGAGACCTCATTAACACAAAGAGGGCTTGAGTAAATGTTGTGCCAGGAGTAATTTGCAGCCCTCTGTCCATGAATGGCCATCAGAAAATACATATACTTGACATTAATCTCTATAGTTTATACAATTTATGTAGAGGTTTATGTCAACAACTGCTTGTGAAAATCCTTCCAAGTGAAAGCCTTATTTGCAGTCATACAAGGGAATACATAAATTAAATAGCTGAGGATACCAAAAGGCAGTGGCTGTATTGTCCTGAAAATGAACACTCAGCCCTCACTATAACTATTTTGATTGCTTTGCATATAGATTGTTTCAGCATTTCATTGCTCCCAAAACAAAAAGCGATATAACCTCTCCTGCCTGGCCTAATGCATCCTTGCAGAGCTAAACTGCATGACAGAGCTTCTGGGCAGAGACTATGGGTAATTTGGCTGATAGATCATCTGGAAGCTCAGAGCCAAATTCGATTTCAGGTCTAAACTCGTCACTCCGTCTCTAGAGATGGCAGAGCAGTGATATTAGCATGATGGCAACGCCGTTGACTCTGAACTCAAGAAATGGATTAAATGAAATTACACTCTTCCCTGATGAGGCTCGTGGAACAGGGAGATTGCTTTAGGAAACCCAGAATTGAATTTCATAGGTAAGAGTTCAGACGCTGTGCTATTTGCACAGGAAGGTTTGGGCAGGCTGTTCCTCTGCGCTGCACGGAACCACAGCTGCCAGTGGGGCAGGAAGGACAGAGTGCCAGCTGCCCCCAGAGCCCAGATCCCACCCTTGTTCAGATCACAGCTTGGTTTGTCACTGCTCCATCCACTTTGGAGGCAGGAGATCCCAGGTCTCCATCCCAGCATCCACATTCCCACACGAGGAGAGAAGGACCCTCCGCTTTTCTCCTCCCACACACTGCCACCTCAGCAGGGTCCAGCAATAGCCAAAGCATCCCCAGTTCCTCCCAAATACTATGGAGACAGGGATATTTTTAGTAAGTGAAAGATTTAAATTTATCACCTGCTTGGAAAATATTTCTCCTGCAGAAAATGTCTCCATAAGGATCACCTCTCCACCCAGAGCTGCTCTCTCTGCCTCCCTGGGAGCACTGGGCCAGTCCAGCAGACTTGGTCTGCAGCTGAGGGTTTGCATTAGTTTGACAGATTCTCTCAATTATCTGATATTTCTGGCTCAAATTTAAGAGAGGAGATGTATCAAGTTTCCCTCTCCTTTCCTCACTGATTTCATGAACTGAAATAGCTGAATTGCATTGGTATCTGTCAGGTGTTATTCATGGCTCTGATAATTTTGGATAATGTGTGAATTAAAAAAATTATACAAAAAATCCGTCAGTTCATTTTACTCAAAAATGACATAACTGGAAGCAAACATATTACAGCACACTAAAATATATCATACTTTATATAAAGAGGTTGCAAAGGACAAAAATCAGCTGTGCAGTTCACCCCCAACAACCTTTGCGTACCGGGGACCCTTTAGGAAAACTTTCAGTCCCAAACTATTAGTCCCGAATGCAACCCTTTGCAAGGCCACACAGGTCTCACAGGTATCAACTTCCCAATCTTTTGGAGAGCAAAAGGAACCAAAACACATCTCCATCTCCAGTGCAGCCCTTGGCTCTGCACTGCCTACCCCAGGCTGATGCTGGGAGTGCCAATGGTGCTGACATCCCTTTCTATCCCTGCAAACTTAAGAAGTATTTCGGTGCTCAGAAGAATTTTCTTAACGTGTCTCCAGGCTTTTCAAAACTCACCAGAGGGTTTGAAAGTCACTTTACTCACTGCTGTAGCTCCTCAGTTTCTGAACTTTGTCCAAACACATCCCCTCCTCTTCCATTCTTCCTCTCCTAAAGTAACAGTTTTCTCAGCTGTCAAAGTACTCCATTCCAAAGGCAATCCCAATTAGTTTTATGCCAGACTCCACTGATGGGTGCTTTTTAGCTGCAGGGAGGCATCTTGCATGACCTCTATCCCATTAGCAGCTCCACCAGCAGCTCTCAGTGCAGTCATAGACCTGTCTATAAAGGCAGTCAAATGCAAGTTTGCTGGCAGACCTTTCCATTCCCCACTCCCCATGACTCAAAAAGGCTCACAGAGGTAAGATGTCCCTGCAGGTACTTGGAAGAGGAAGGGCAGCTCTGTCCTTGCAGGGGAATTCAACCAGGTCAAGGTAAGGTCTCCCACAGACACCTTCATGTCAACTGTCCTGCTGCAAGTCTGGCAAACCTGTGGATCTTTTACAACCACCAAGACAAAAATGCCTTCATCCAAATTCTAAACAAGTATCTTTATGGCATCTCTGCCCAAGAAAATGCTCAGAGGGCTGGAGAACCTCTGCTATAGAGACAGGCTGAGAGAGCTGGGGTTGTTCAGCTTGGAGAAGACAAGACTCTGGGGACAACTCAGAGCCCCTTCTAGTACCTGAAGAGGCTCCAAGAGAGCTGGAGAGGAAGTTGTGACAAGGGCATGGTGTGACAGGACAAGGGTTAATGGCTTCAAACTGAAAGAGGGCAGATATACACTAGATATTAGGAAGAAGTTCTTCCCTGTGAGGGTGAGGCCCTGGCACAGGTTGCTCTGTGGCTGCCCCATCCTGGAAGTGTTCAAGGCCAGACTGGATGGAGCTTGGAGCAACCTGGTCTAGTGGAAGGTTTTCCTGTCATGGCAGAGGGGTTGGAACTAGATGAGCTTTAAGGTCTGTTCCCATCCAAACCATTTTATGGTTCTGTGATTCTACAATATGATTTTTTCTATTTGATTTGGGGCACTATGACTTAATTAATTCTTACCTGCTTTTGCATCCAATTCTGGTTTTGTCTTTTTTTTGTGTGTGTGTTTAAAAATGTCCCCAGGAGTGATACAGCAGGATGCACTGGAAGTCAGTGGCTATGCAGCCTCCTCCTGGAGCAAAAACAGAGGGTTATCACATAAAGGAAAAAAAAAATCATATGCATAAACACACATATATGTACACACAGAGAAAGAATTCCTTAATGCTGCAGAACATTGACAATCATACTTAAAATCACCAGGGACCACAGCTTGTTTTTCTGAGGACTGCTCAGAAAAGCAGCCATAACTCCACAGTAACTCCTGAACCAGAGAAAGTCCACAGTGGCTTTGCCCTTGAAAACTGTAGTTTAAATACACTTCAGAAAAGCCATGATTTCAAACTCATGTCCTTGCTGTCAACTGCTATTTCATTCATGGAATTACCATTCATTCTGAACTGCACAGCTCCCAACACGCCGTCAGAAAAAGAAATAAGCACATGAAAATCAGAAGTCTGTAGTTAAATTTTATTTATCAGTTCTATTGTTAAATTACACAATCAAAGTCAGTGGATTGGCCTGTAAATCTACACAATAAGACAGCGTCTACGGTGGAAATCAGTAGAATTTGATATGGTTATGACAAAATGGTATCCTTATATTCGTACATCCCCTATATACAATAAACAGTATACACAAAGAAAATGCAACTAGTCTCTGTAAACCATGCACACCACAGCATAAAAACAAGATGCACCTCCTGCAACAGGCCTCCAGCTCGCCCACAGTTAAGTCCTGTTTACAGCAGTGCCTTTCAGTTTTATTTTCCCCCGTAAAAACCAAAATACAACCGAGACATCATATTGACAACTGCAGTTCTCATTTAAAAAAAAAAATAAATTGCTGTACATGAAGTTATTCTCTTCTCGAAGCTGCTAACGCAGGGTATTGGTTTGCTGCTGCTTTGCTCTCTGCTTGCCCCCGGCAGGATTTCTGCCCCTGGGCTGCCACACAACATCAGATGGAAAACGGCTTCCAAGTAACTTAGGCGTGGAGCCGTAAGATTGTTTTAAAGCCTTCTGCCTCATCTTCTGCCCCCCTGCCTTCATAGTGTATAGAGTATTACAGGTGAAAGGCAATAGTGCAAGTGAGCCTTGTAAGCATCGTGTCCACGGGGACACAGAGGGCCCTTTCCCGGTGCCTCCATCTGCGCACCCGCTCCGGGATCTCCGTTCAGTGCCAAGCTTGGGAGCGCTGCAGGCTGTGTATGGATTTTCTGAACTTGCTGAATGTCTAGCCCAAGCCTTGCAGAGGTTTTTTATTTTTTTTGCATAGAGATTTATAGGAGCCCCTTGTACTACCTGCCCCGTCTGCTCTCCCTGTCGGTCTGGGTGAGGCCGGAGGGCTGCGGGTGAGCCCGGCCCGGCTCCAGCTCTGCACCCTGTGTCCCAGCAAAGCCTGCTCGGGAGCAGGCTGCTGCACCCCAGGCATCACAACACCTTCTCATCCCATGTAACTATGGCTATGGTAAAATTGGCTTCCATCATTTTCAGTCCTCGCTCATCTGTCATTGCTAAGAAGGGCTCAAGAGCATAGGAAAAAAAAAAAAGCCCTGTTCTTATCTGGTGTAGCAAAGATTTACTGGAAGTAAATCCTAATTCAAGTGTAAATCTACTTCCATTAAGCAATTCTCTTCATAATATTGCTGGGATTAGAGAGTTTTATGACTTTTTAAAGACACTACACAAATATCCGCAACATAATTTCATCTAGTTTATACCACCAATTATTAAGGAATGATAAATTCAGCATTATGTATTCTAATGGGTAAGAAAGACTTAAAATGAGACACTGTCACAGGATTATAATTTAGAATAGGCTTTATGAAATTTTCCCCCGTAAAAACCAAAATACAACCGAGACATCATATTGACAACTGCAGTTCTCATTTAAAAAAAAAAATAAATTGCTGTACATGAAGTTATTCTCTTCTCGAAGCTGCTAACGCAGGGTATTGGTTTGCTGCTGCTTTGCTCTCTGCTTGCCCCCGGCAGGATTTCTGCCCCTGGGCTGCCACACAACATCAGATGGAAAACGGCTTCCAAGTAACTTAGGCGTGGAGCCGTAAGATTGTTTTAAAGCCTTCTGCCTCATCTTCTGCCCCCCTGCCTTCATAGTGTATAGAGTATTACAGGTGAAAGGCAATAGTGCAAGTGAGCCTTGTAAGCATCGTGTCCACGGGGACACAGAGGGCCCTTTCCCGGTGCCTCCATCTGCGCACCCGCTCCGGGATCTCCGTTCAGTGCCAAGCTCGGGAGCGCTGCAGGCTGTGTATGGATTTTCTGAACTTGCTGAATGTCTAGCCCAAGCCTTGCAGAGGTTTTTTATTTTTTTTGCATAGAGATTTATAGGAGCCCCTTGTACTACCTGCCCCGTCTGCTCTCCCTGTCGGTCTGGGTGAGGCCGGAGGGCTGCGGGTGAGCCCGGCCCGGCTCCAGCTCTGCACCCTGTGTCCCAGCAAAGCCTGCTCGGGAGCAGGCTGCTGCACCCCAGGCATCACAACACCTTCTCATCCCATGTAACTATGGCTATGGTAAAATTGGCTTCCATCATTTTCAGTCCTCGCTCATCTGTCATTGCTAAGAAGGGCTCAAGAGCATAGGAAAAAAAAAAAAGCCCTGTTCTTATCTGGTGTAGCAAAGATTTACTGGAAGTAAATCCTAATTCAAGTGTAAATCTACTTCCATTAAGCAATTCTCTTCATAATATTGCTGGGATTAGAGAGTTTTATGACTTTTTAAAGACACTACACAAATATCCGCAACATAATTTCATCTAGTTTATACCACCAATTATTAAGGAATGATAAATTCAGCATTATGTATTCTAATGGGTAAGAAAGACTTAAAATGAGACACTGTCACAGGATTATAATTTAGAATAGGCTTTATGAAACAAACATGAGAGTGTGCTGCAACTTTTCCAGAATGGTTAAAATCATACTGCCCTGAAAAAGTCTCAAAACAGTGTCTATAACATTGGCATTGAGTTCAGAAAACTATGTATGATTTTTTTTTCCTTTTTTTTTAATATGAGATAGATCAAGCTTAAAACTCTAAACAGCAGTAGGTAGAAAAAGTTTAAAATTTTAAATATTTATATAACTAGAGAAATTACTTCTATTCATTTTAAAAGCCAATATTATACATAAAACTAGTCAATAATTTTTCTAGACCTTTACTGTTCTCTTCATTGTCCATTCATTAACTTGGTAAATATCATAAGCAGTTGGTGCCCTTGAAAACACATTGTTAAAATAAAGATAAAATCAAAGGGAAAAGGTTTTGCTCGTATACTGTATTGGGAGAGTATGCTAAATGCTCGTTATTAGGACATGAGTTTGCTTCCCAGATAGATTTCAGCCGAGCATCATAAACATTTTCCAGCATCCCATTTTGTACTCATAGCTAATTTAAGGATAATTTTTTTCTTTCTTTTCTTTTAAATAAATGTCCAAGCAAACATTTCCGATGAGCCGACTTGGCTCCCGTATTTCATAAATAATCCAACAAACCTAAAAAGGACAATTTAATTACACGCTAAGATTAAGTGTTCCACGTACAGTACAACATTTACTGCAAAGGCAACTGCAAAGGCAACATTTTTAACCTCTTTTTGCTTCGGACCCTCAAGAAGCGTCGTTTGTCGTCTCCGATTTGCAGGTTGGGGTTGGGTCCCGCTTCGTTTTGGTGCCCGGCGAGTGCCCCCCACTACCGCCGCCACCGCTCCACGTTCCCTATGTAGTCAGTGCTGGAGCTGTTCTCTCCCTGCTCCCTCAGGTGTGCCTGCTTTGCCCGCAGGATCTTCCGCTGCTCCTGGCGTTTCCGCCGCGCCTCCTGGTGCTCCTTCTGCCTCATGTACTGGTACCGCTGCAAAAACAGGTCTTTTGCATAATCGTACAATTCCATGTCTAAAAAATTGAGGGCCTCGATGCGCTGCTGAGTCTGCTTGTCTATCTCCACGCTGGAGGCCCTTGTGCTATTGTACTGCGTGAACGGCGAGATGAAGTTCATGTTGAAAGTCTTCTCAAAGAGATACTGAGTCTTGCGCTGGAATTCGGTCAGCCCGAAGAAGGCCATGCGCTTCAGGTTCTCCTTGGCACTGTCCAGCAGAACCTTATTTCTCTGCTCCTCAGGCATGACTGACAGATTGTAGCATCCCACCAGGCTGAGGTCGGAGAGCATGCGGACCTGGCGGTTGTTGGCCAGGTTGTAGGGGCAATCCATGAACTCCTGCAGGGAACAGCCCGACCAGTCGTCCCCCGTGTAGCAGCTGGGCAGCTCCTCGGTGGTCGGGGACCGGCCATCACAGACATGCAGGGACGCCTTCCACGTCGCTCCTCGCTGGACGTGCCGCCATTCGCTCAGGTATCGGGAGACGGGGTCACGCAGGATGGTGATATAGTAGAAATTCCTGCCAGGGGGAAAGGAAAACAGAGTGTTTAGTCCCGTGTGTCTCCAGCACACAGCGAATTAACGTTCAAAATCAATAGGAACCCAGAGATGCACTTAAGAGGCTTTCCGGAGCCCTGCCGCAGAGTGCTCCTCCGTGCGCTCACCTCTGCAGGGTGAAGGATGGCTGAACAAATTCCTGGGGGGAGTGGGAAGGTTGTTATGTACCTGCACACACACAGCTAACTCTGTTTAACAGGTGTTGCCTCTACAAAGGTGAGGGGAACCCAAAATTTCCCTCTGTGCTGGGCTGCCCGTGTGGCAACATGCTCCTGCTGGTGTCCCAGTTGATGCTCTCCCCAGACCTTGGAGAATAATCAAAGTATCTCCCAGGATGTAAGCCCCAACCCAAGCAGGACACAGGTAGCTCTGGCTCTTTTAATACAGGACTGCAACGATGAGAGAGGAGAGCTAAGTGACTAACAGGAAAATAAAGGATGCATTGCAGCATTTTGTAAGAGAAAAGGTTTCCAAGGGAGGTGCTGGCTTTGGTTTGGAGCAACAGGATGGTGGCACATGCAGGGCACGTGCTGCCTCAGGGAACCCATCAGCTGGAAAAGTTGCAAGTTCAACCATAGGTATAGCATTAAGAGCTCACTCTGGGTTACATATTAATATCCACCATCAAACACCATGTTGTCCACTGTCACAGCCTAAAGTCATGCAAAGGACATGCTTTTTGCACCTTCACTAACACGACCATGGCCTCAGCAATGGTGCTGGAGGAACACTGCCAGGATACCAGCTACCTGCTTAAGTAAATAGAATTAAAGTAGCTCAATAAGCAAATTGTCCTGCCAGGGAAGGCCACTCCTCCAGTACAAGGACACTGAGGAGTGCGTGCCCAGGAGCCCTGAGCCCTTGGGGTGTGATTGTCGTGTCCTTGGTGCCGTGTAAGGAGAAGAAGGATATTCATTTGCTTTCCCAAGTGGCATCATGACTGGCCATCCCTCAGTCAACCTTTTGTTCCCTATCGCTTCCTTCAGCAGAAAAGCCACTAGATGTCAATGTTTTACAGAAAATTGTCTCTGGGTGGACTAAAAAATGAATCGCAAGCACAAAAAGGATCCAAAAGCACAGGGGAAAGGAAAGCTGGAGAGTCACCATTCCTCTTCCTACTTAGAACATCCACACTCATAAATAATTGAGTAAGTAGAAAATACAATAAACATGCAAAACCAAATAAAGCCAAGCAGCCCAGTTCAGCATCAGTGGCTGGAAACAACAGCACCTCATACTCGGAGCCAGGACATCACAATTGGCACCATCACCATCCCCAGCCTCATCCAAGTGCTGCTGTCACCCCTCCTGCCTCTGAGGGATTTGGCCACAGATTCACAGAACAAAAGGAGCCAAAACCCTGGCATGACCCCAAGGAAAGTCCTTTTCCCCAAGAGTGCCATTCAATGATTTCACTAAGAGTCGGAGGTAACAGGAAGCAAGAACAAAGCTCACTTTCATGAGTGAGACCTCTACAAGACCTCTGTCTTACCTCAGCAGGTCTCTGGTAGCATTGGAGAACCGACCTGCCAAAGGAAAAGGGCTTTCCTTGAGCACCATCACCTCAACCAGTCACTCCCACAAGCAGGAGCTGTCCCTGGTCATGCTTGTGCCACAGGCTCCTTTGGTGCAGCAGTGACACAGCCTTGTCAGGGTCCCCAACATGAGAAATGGGGGATCTCTGGGGCCAACTCAATCCCCTTCTTTAAATTCTGTCAGGACTTCTCACCCTTGGATCTAGTTTATTGGGATACTGCACTAAAATAACAACCCAACCATATAGCACTAACCTCTGCACTAACTATAGCAACTAATATTCAGCAACAAACATCTGATGACTGAGGAGGCAAAAGCAAAGCCCTGCTTACCCCAGAGCTCCTTGCATGAGCTGACCCATCAGCAGTTCAGCGAGGCTGGGAGGAGAGTGGGGTGCAGGCACAGGGGTGCTGCCAGCTGAGGGAGAGGGCCAACCAAGCCATATGCTCTAAGGTCATCACAGAAATCAATGGGAAGTTAATGCAAAAAGGGAAACAAATCCTGAGCCAAGATCGATCCAGCAAGCATTTTATTATAGTTCAAACCCTTCAGCCACTCTCCCTTTGTGCCCTTTGGTCACAGGCGGCGATGACAAAGCATCTCCCTTGGCTGCTGTTGTAAAAACAAAAGAATGAATAAAAACTTGTGTGTTGGTGGAAGAGGCTGTGTCGTAAGGAATCACCGTCAGCCTGGGTGGCCGGCAGCCTCATCCCTCTGGATATCTCCATCAGCACCTGTCAGGGAGAAACGCTGCAGTCCAGGGAGACCAGGAGATGAGGCTGAGTAAAGATGCTCACTGGACTCTGCAGTGAGCCTGAAGGTGTCTGGTTGTCCCTCAGCACCCTGTGCTTGGGGATGCCAGGCCATTGGCAGGGCTACTTATGGGATGCCCCAGATGGAGCCCATGTCCTACCTGGCCTGAGCACCAGCTCCTTGCAAACATGCTCATTGCTGTTATTTATTCCATGTTGTTACTTCCCAGCTGAATCCTGCTTTCAAGAAATGACTTAGAGAGAGATGCTTTGTCAGCTGCTGGGCCAATCTCAGCTACATTGTGCATTTCCCCCCTTCTTAAGTCTGCCTATTAAAATTCTACTGAAAAAGGAGCTGACCCTTCTGGGAACACCAGCTTTTGGGTTTGCCCCAAGCCATTTCCTCCAAGTTAGGAATCATGGCAGCTCCAAGAAAGCAGCCGTGCTGCTCTGCATTCATCTGAACTGAGCTTCAAAAAGTCACAAAAGCTTTAATGCATCGTCAAGTCAGAGCCGTGCCAGAGATGGAATCGTCCATCAGCACTCTGAGCATCATTCTGCTGCAACGGGGAGGAAGACTCAAAGCTTTGCAATTATTTTTAGCTCTGTATGTAACAGCTTGTTCTTTCTGTCGTCTTAACAAGGGGGTGTTGAGTTCCTGCCCATTCCATGAAGTTTGTGCTTCAGAGCCCGAGACAACATGTTTGCAGGTAGAGCTCAAACTACTGTGAATCATCCCTCCAACTTAGAGTTGCACTCACCAGAAAAACAGCTTTTCTGTCAAAGTTGAGCTGGGTGCCCATGAAGCAGAAAACAAAAGGAGCTCCAGGGCAACTCACAAAGTAGGTTGACCCTGAAGGCATCAGGAATGTGAGATGGTGTGACAGTCATTTGTTTCTGGTATGTCCCTGAGCTACCAGGTGACTATTCCCCTTTCCCCACCTCTGCCAAACACAGGGGAAGAATGAAAATCTGTTTTTCCAAGCGAGTGATTTTTTTTTTTAATGAATCCTTGTATAGAACTTCTAATTGCATCATTAAAGAAAAAAAATTGAAGTCCAAGTGAGGAGGTGTGAAACCCCAGGGGATGACAGCACTGAGTAAAGCCAGAGATTTCAGAGCCTGAAGAAGCTGCCAGGGAAGGGATACCCAGGTACCCACACCACAGTGCTCAAGGGGCTCTTCACCTGCAGAGCTGCTCTGCTGAAAAGAGGGAAGGAGGAGGTGACTCTGCTTAAGCATCCAATGGGTCAGAATCTCCTGAAGTCAGGGTACACCTCATCCCAACCCCACTGCCCTGGCTGTTTAATTGCTTGTTGAGGTTGAGGGAGGCTGAAGGTCAGACGCTGGCAGCTGCCATGCCTTCAGCCTGGAAACCCGAGCCTGGCTTGATGGAGCTATGAGGTAAGGGGCTGGAGAGGGGAGCTGAAAGCTGAACATCCACTCACCATTACATCCATTAGCAAATGGATCAGTAGGTGAGGGACTGAGTGACCTTTTCCCATTTCTGCTCAGAAATGAGGCTATGGCAAGAAGGGCTTTGTAGGCTACAGGGGGTGAGAAACCTACAGCCTTTGCACAGGGAGCAAGGCAGCCCTGGGAACATCCCAATCTCCCCCCAGGCTATGCTCGGGGACAAACTAACCCAGGGAAACACAGCTTTAGCACAGGGCTTCAGAAGCAGAGCTATGATTTCCAGGGAAAGTACTGGAGCAGTCCCATTCACCAGGCAAAAGTAAGGTTATGTTTTAAGCTGGCTCAAGCACACCAGCTTGTATCTAGGTCAAGCTCATACAGATGATAAGCCTGGCTAGGACGTTTGGAGTTGCAAACGGGGCTTGTGCAGTGAATAGGAGGCAATTTTGAACAAGCATCTCCATCTCTTTGGGTGGAGATGGAGGCAAGGAAATATGGGAATGTTTCCTACTCTGGGAGGTTTTTTCCCCCCTGGTCCATGGACTTTGCAGTACATTAACAGGGCAGTGTGAAACCAAGACGGATATTTTGAAAGTTCCCTCTGAATGGGCGGGGGCAAAGGGACAGATGAGATTTGTACCACATCCAGCAGAAATGCAAATAAAATGAACTAAAACCCTGCAGCACAGATTCAGCATATCATGCAAAGGACTAAGGACTGAGCTACCAAAAAAAGAGAAATAATCATAGGGTTGGTGCTCCGGCACCAGAAACAATGCACAATCACCAGAGCCGGCAAGCAGCACAAGGACATTGGTGTCCTTCCCCTGTTCCCCACAAACTGCTCACGCTGCTGAATGGAAATCCACAGAGCTCATTTACAAAAGAGTAGTCACATACTCATTCTTTCAAAAGCTGAGCAATCTGGGGGTTTTTTGAAACACCAACTTGTCTCACTCAGCTCATTTGACCAGAGGAAGATGCTCCTACACTGTGACCACATGCACGGATCTCCTCTGCTGCTCCCAGCAGTGAACTGAAACTGTTCTGCAGGCGGGCTCCTGCACTCCCCCCTCACCCCAAAAAGCTCAGAAAATGTCCCCGCTTGGGATTATTTGACAGCAAAGTCACGGACAATGATGGAAGGTCAGGATCATGAACGGCATGAGTCTCACATTCCTTGTTCTGCTCTCAGAAACCCTCCCCGCACGGCTCTGAAGCTGCTGATGGATTTTAATCTTTGGCAGAGGGTCTCCCCGCCGATCAATCATTCCCACCACATCTCTCCGAGAAGTCAAACTCAATTACACCACGTCGGGTGCCGAGTGCTTCGCTCCCAGAAGGTGAGGTTAATTCCCATCAACAGTGGCCCACTGAGAATTTGATTTGCTAATACCGCAAATTGTTCCTCCAACAGAAATACCCCTGCTGCCTAATTTGTTGGAGGCAGGCATCTGTTTGGAGATCACTCAGAGAGAGGCAAAGCATTCATTTAATACTGTGACTCATTCAGATTCTTAACGAACTTTGTCACCTAGAGACACAATTAAAAGGACAGGGGTGAGCATCCTGGTGACAGCCTCTCCTGCCTCAACCATCCACGCTTGGAACCTCCCCCCAAAATGGGAATACTTCTTCCCTGCCAAGAGCTGTTCCCACAGAGCACAACTCACAGAGATGAGGCCAAAATATTTGGCAAGCTCACTGAGGCAGCGCTGGGAATCAAATGTTTGCATCCACTCCAGATTGGTCCCAGATGCTTCGCAGCAGTGATGTGGATGGCAATGGCAGCAGCCGAGAAGCATCGCCCGTGGGCTTCCCGCAGTGCTCCCAGCGCCCCGGGCCCCACACACAAGGGCAACAGGCCCCACCTCGGAGTGGGTGATGAGCAAGGGGGGCTGTCATGTTCTCCGGGAGCTACAGGGAGAAGATCTGATGCCCAGTGTCCTGTGGCTGCTTCCACGTCCAGGATCCACAGACCAGCTGCCCTTGCCAGATCCTACCCTGCCACCTTCATGGTGCTTACAGGGTTATCTGAGCAGGTCTGCTCCCCTTCTCTCCTCTCCCCAGGGACCTCAGTGCAGCTCCTGCTGAGCAAACAGACCCAGGGCTGGCTCCTACTTGTTCCTACAAGACCTCTCTTCATTCAGTCATTCCAATTAAACTAAACTTCCAGCTCCGCCTCATCCGAAATTCAAAGTGTAGTAAAATCTAGATGAACAAATCAATTAAAGAAGTGAAGGATACAGATTATGGGGAGGGAGAGGAGGAGGAGGAGGAACAAACACCCCTTTTCACTGCAGCAGCCTGCAAAAGTACACGGACTATATTCTTTTACTCTGAGTCTCAGGGTGGCAGAGGCAAATCATGCATTAGCTCCGAACAAGGACCTCGGAGGAAAGGAGATAAGTATTTCAGAACTGTGAATTAAAGCCGTTAGAAAATGTAAATTTACATTTCCTCTAAGTAATCATTATGTTTTCACTTCTATCAGCACCCAATGAATCACAGAGATGTTTTGTCTAGAAACACTAATGGTGGGGGTAGGAAGCCAGCAGCCTACCCACAGCAACGGCAGCAGGAGAAAAGTGCCAGAGGAACCCATAAAAAGGAGCTGGATTTTTCAAGAACAGCAATTACACCAGCCCATCATTGCTTGTAAAATTACCAAATAGGAAAGATCTGCAGAAAAGAAGCATTTCAAGCACAGAGGAAGGCAGCGATTTTGCAGCTCAAGGTGCACGTTCATTTATGTGCAGGCATGGCATATGCACACAAAGATAATGAAAATAAGGCTTTAAACAAGTAAAAAATATGCAGCCTCACACACGCACACATGCTCCCAGCTACCCTCACGCACAAACTAATTGTCCACAGCGTTGCCTGTGGAGGGGAGAGCTGCCCTGCAGATCTGCCAGAGTGGTATTAATTTCATAATTGCCTGTATTATTAAAATCTCTGCAGGATACCCCTGCTCACAACCAATTCAGCAAGAACAGTGGCCTTTTTACTTATTTTTTCTTTAGTGGAGCATAAAAAGAGAAGTAAGTTTCTGTTTTTAGACTCAGCAAACAGAAGAGTGACTCAGCCGTTGGCGCCAGTCCCCAATCCACTGCCTCCAGCCCAGAGTCTGGCACGGGAAAGGGTGGCAACGCTGGGCAGAGGGGCCCAGACTCATCCCACCCACCAGACCTGCTGGGAAAAGGACTGAACTACCCTTTGGAAACACCCATCTTTCATCACAGAGCAGCAAAGCTTCCCACTGGTGAGCTTAATTATATGACAAAGGCATCTTGATGGAGGGCAGCAGTGGTGCCAAGACCCCAGGCTACACATCGAGGTAAAACCCAAGGAAAGGAGAGAGAATGTGACAGAGGAGCATCAGCATAAGAACATGCCATGCTTCCCTTGAGCTGCAGTACGGGTGATGCCGGATTTGTGATGCTGGTGCTGGCAGCACACAAGGCCTTGGCTATGGAAAGTGCTTTTCTTGTCTAGGCTGATTATCCCTTAAAAACACAGGAGGCAGAGCTGAATTTTGTCCTTAATACACACTAGGAAAAGTAACAGCGTGAGCAGCGTCTTTTGAAACATCGAGCTCTGAAGCCCACAGAGTACCAGGAGCACCTTCCTACTCCCAGTGTGAGGAACTGTCCCTGTCTCCTGGAGCTCACATCTCCCAGAGCTGCATCACACAGCATCTTCCAGGTGTGGCACAGCATCTCCCTGATCACAGAGCTCACAGATTCATTAAAAAGCACGGAGATATCCCAAAGCAAAAAGGAGCCCACTGCAACAGAGCTGGTGAAAAAACCACAGGATGCTGCTATAAATCAGATCTGTACAACAGTATTTACCCCATCTAAATGCCGCTGCAGGAATTGGTTTCAACGTGTAACTGATATTTTTGCGGCGGCGAGGATCGAGGTTTGCAAAGCCTACACTCCATAAGCAGTGGTTTACAGAGAGGGAATAGTGGCAGTTTTTCATCTTCCAGAGTCCACTCACCCTTCCAAGAATCTTAATGCCTCATTGATTCATAATACAGTACATAAAGATTTCATTTTTTCTTGCACACAGTGATATATTATGGAGGCAATCTATTTTGCCACTGAAAAGTTTGCTTAGTAGAGAAATTTGGAGTTTTGACATTCAGGAAATTACAGTCATCTGTAAAGCACGATTGATATGCCAAGGCTAACATTTTCATTGCGCTTTTGGAGCCAGAATAACTACGCTAAAATATTTATTATATTCTAAAAAAAAAAAAAAAAAATTAAAAAAAAATCCAACTTCTTGTTTATAAAAAGCATATATTTAGCATTACAGAAAAAACTTTATCCTTCTATCCATATATATTTTCATATATTTTAGCTACGTCTTAAATGCACAAAGCCCCATACTCTCCGACCGGATGAAAATACTTTTAATAATTGAATAAAACCAATACTTCAGAAAGGCTCTGCTGTGTCCTGTGCGTGCAAGCAGAGGGCACGAGCTGATGCATGGCTGCACAGAGCAGCACGAAAGCAGAGAAATGAGACAGGGGCTGCCACGCCAAACCTACACAATGTCCCCTGGGACTGGGAACACTTGTCCTGCCAGCCACCAGCCACCCACAGGGTTCACGTGAAGCAGGAGATCACTGAACCCTGCGTGCTTCCCTTGTAAGTTTTGTAAATTTTAATACAATCCAGAAGGAGGCGGGTACAGAGGGCTTCTCCTGTCTTAGCTTGACACGCACACTTTTCTTTTTTACGAAGGCATGAATGTGTATTTAGAAGTTGTGATTTATCCTATTTCCTGAGTACCCGTCACAATTTCCTAATCGCTGCTTGAACTGTAGTAACACCCCTCCCAATTCCTTTGTATATGAAAGTACCTACTATTGAACATCCCCACCTCAACACTGGAGCTCTCAAGAAAAAGATCATGCATCGGCCCCAAGAGCTCTGCATATCCCACAATGGGAAATTAACTCCAGAGAGGTATTTATAAAATCATTTGTTACTATATCAGAGCTCAATCAATTCTCTTCAATAATACATAAAAGGAGGAGGTTTGGCTCACACGAAAGAACACTTAAGGCTGATGGTAATTCCTTCACAAGTCATTTGCAGATAATCTTCCCTACGCTGGTTAATACATCCCACGATAGGTTACACAGAAGTGCTTTTAAAAACTAAACTGACGATATATAGCATCTAAAAAAGGCACATTAATGTAACTTTTTTTGCTTATCATAATTACCGGGCATATAGAAATCCAAGGAAAATCGTTCCCAGTCTTTCTAAAATTTTGTCAAAGGCAGGCATCTGTTGAAAACGTCTTTGCAATGTAACTAATGAGCTGATACTAATATATACTCAGCCTGATGTTAAAAGAGGGATAGAGGAATGGACAGTGTATTTACAGCTGCAACTTGCTACAGTTTTAATTTCAGCTCTCATTGATTCCACTGAGCACCATGAGACTGTATAATGAAGAAATCTGTATCAATTGAAAATACCAAGTGTGCTCCTGCCCCACTAGGGTACTCCAGTAATATCATGTAATGGAAGGGGATTCTCATTTAATTGAATTGGAAATGAAACACATATTAGCTAAGAAAACTTAATCAGTGCAATAATATTAAAATGGGCCACTCAGACAAACTATACTGATTAAGTCACTTGCAAACATTTCCGTAATCATCACTGAGACTCGTGGCATTAATGATTTAACTCACTTTTCTACTCCAGGGAACAAAACTGTAATTTCATAGCAGACAATTAGAATATTTTAAACCCTCTCTCACACATTACAATACAGTCTTCTGGCAGAAGCACAGGACTAGATCCTGCAAGGATAGGACCTGAGCTCTGACGTACAAGGAGGTCTGCATGGATGCTGAGATGTCATCAGAATGTTTGATTTAAGACGGGACACAGCCCCGAAAGCAACTCGCTGGCTGGCAAGTGTTTCTGAGGTTCTCACTGCAGTTCCTCCACAGACTTCATCTTTAATCCTGACTAGTTACCCGTGGCACAGATCGATGCACCGCAGCACTGAGCTCCAACCGCCTCCCAGCAGACCAGGATTTTAAAAATCATGTTCACACACAGTTGACATAACTGGATTTTAAATTTTCATGGAATAGCATTTCTAATAGCAATGGACTACTTTCCACTTCTACTGCTTTCTAACTCTAGCATGGAGTGCATTTCTAATAAAACTTTGTGGATGCATTTGTTGTGTCAAAGCTCAGCTGGGAGGGGTTTTGCATCAGCTAAGCAAGCGACACTAAGCAAACATTACAAGATGTGCAGAACATCTTGTTTCCCATATCTGCTAGTTCCACCCCAAACATTTAGCAAAAGCATGTTTTACTCAGTCTGAATTAGGACGATGTCCTTAGTAAGCCATGTTAATGGAAAATGCCACTTTAGCCTCTTATACAACCTGAACCAATGCAGGGATGCATCCATCATATTGTACTCAGAGGAGAACCATCCACACAGTCCAAGTGTGTGATGTGTCAGGAAACTGGAGACTGAGTTGGCAAAACCTCATCAGATGCTTTCCTGGGGGTCAGCAACAGCACATTCAGCACAGGAATCAGCTCAGACACATAGCATGGTTTTGGATTTCTGATGCCTCCTATATTGTTAATTAATCTGTAGCATTAAGACAATAAAAATCCTGCTTGTGGACAGTCAAAAGCAAATTCAATTTTTGCATCTTTTCAGTGCCATGAAGCAAACTCCAGCCAAAGTGGCAGCTGGTCTGAGGCCACCATAAAGAGGAGAGGCAGCAACCTGGGCTGGGCAAGGAGAGGAGCCCAGCTCCTCTCTGTGCCAGCAGAACTGGCACCACTATGCAAAAAGCACCTGATTCCACTGCCCACAAACAATGTTACTTGCTTTACCTTTTGCTCTGGCTCTCTCATCATGAGGGTAGCACAAGCTTGGGTCAAGATCTGACCTTTCTGAGTGGCTTCTTGCTGTGGTCCTTTAAGCCCTGAGCTCCCAGCCCTCACCATCCACAGAGAACCAAGCAGGCAGCACTTTGAACCCTCAGCTGAAGGAACATCTTGCTTAGGTTAGCTGAGAAACCCCAAGCTGATTTCAGTTGAAGTCAAAGCTAACCTACCCCTGCCAGAAGAAAACCAGGAGAGGCATCACCAGCCCAGCCCCAGTATGATAAACCTAAAGCAAAATAAATCACATGACATTCAGGGTCATTCACTAAGGTTCACAGTTCCTTCCAAAAGAATCTGTCATTACTCCTACTCCTCTAGCCTCCTACTCCTCTAGCCTCCTCCTCAAAATATGGAGGAAAAAAAAAGAATAAACAGAAAAAAACAGCAAAAAAGCAAAACTCCTCTGAGCAGCAAGAGATGGTTCAAAACAGCATCATTCCTATCTGCGAGCATCTCTTGAACGATTTTCAGAAGACACAGTTCTTACTCCTCCATGGATTATGCTGGCTAAAAATCTGTGTGACATTTTAATTATCAAGTACAAATGTTACTGCAAGCAAGCAATGAAACAGATGGTGTCCTGAATTTTACAGTACAGCCACATTTTCCAGCTCAAATTTACAGTTCACCAATCAGCAGCTCCAAGTCCTGTCTCTACTGCATCTCCCTTATCCAGCTGAACCCCCAAAACCTTGTGATGCCGGGAGGGCAGCTTTGGGAGTGGAAATTCAACCCAAGTTTTCCTCCCACAAGCAAAGGCACAGTGCGTTTGTATTCATTGGAACTTCCTCATTGAACTCCACTCATATAAGTTATAATTCCCAAGATTTTCTCCTCTTCCCATCTTGTGTACTCAGCAGTCCTCCCAGAGGGTGTCCCCAAGGGGAAGGGACAGGATGGAACAAGTGTCCCTTCAGGATCCATCAGTGCCAAGTCCCACGTTACCAGGGAATAACAGAGAAGCAAAGCCAGAAGCTTTTCCATTCCTACTTGTTGGTCTACCATCCTGCCAAAAAAACGCAGTACCTGAGATAAGAGTTGCACTTTCACGTGGTTATTTCCCTCCTCTTATAAAACATAAAGTATAATTCAAGAAACAAGAGCCACACAGGGGAACATCATCACACGTCATACAATGTGGAGGGGGACAAGCAGGATCTGGGACTACCTTCAGCTGATCACAATTCTACAAATGGACCAGTACTGGATGTAGCCACAGCCCAGAGAAGACCCAGCTCAGGCTGGGTCCACCCTGTGGCTTGCACGTTTCTTCTGTAAACCCCATGCTGAACAATGGGATGAACACTCATCTTCTGGATTTACAGCACCATGACAAATGTGCTTCTTATTTTGAGGAGTTTATAATCCAGTTCTGACAATGCACTAGGGAGAGGGTGTGGGTCCAGTGATTCCTGGGGGGCAGATGTAGCAGCATCCCTGGAGTTCAAGCAGCAAACACGGTGAGTTTTCAGCTGTCACTCCCAGCTGTGTTTGGCCAGGCTGTGCCCTTGCCAGGCTGATGCCCTCATTGAACAGGCTCTTGATTTAACAGTCTGTGGCCAAACTGAATCCTGGAGAGCTTTCCTGATACTCCACTCCATTCATCTCCACTAAAGGGGAGCCACTGTCGGGGCTTATGGCATCAGTGCTGTAATTACCAAAAGGAAACGTTTTCTGGGAAGGTGTCCCAGAAAGCAATACACTGAACATTTCCTCTCACTGCTCGCAGTAGTGAGCAATAACTCCTCCTCTCACTGTCAGCACCAGGCTGGCTTCCAGCCAGGTCTCCGAGGACGGGCACCCCTCCTGTTGTGCCCCTGCACTGGCACAGCGCTGGGAACACCAGCTCTGCTCTCACCATTCACCCTTGTGCAGACACCCCTGGGATGTGGAAGTACTCCTGCAGGCACCAGACAAAGGGAGATGATGCATGGGCCAAGGCATAGTCCCTTTGGACCCCAGGCTTTTCCTGCTCTGTTTTGAAATGTATCCAGGAGCGCAGACTCGCAGATGGAGGGGCCAGCACCAGCTTTGCAGATGGACAGTGATGCTCGTCTCACCCCGCCAGCCACAACAGCATTTGCCATGGGGGCTCTGTATCTTGCTTGCAGGTTTGCTCACTTAATCCAGCGACACGTTGGCATCCAGGGATGAGGATGGTGAGACCTATGGTGGCCCTCTGAGCCCACCTGGAGAACCTCTTCCTAAAGGGAACCAAACAGGGCGCTTGTAGAGCTGAAGGGATCCAAGGACTGAGCTTGCCTTCACAAACACTTTCCAGGGAGCCCCTGAAAACCAAGGAAAACCCACCCGGGTATTTGATTCCCAGGGAGAGAAGCCAAAGCACCGTCTGGCATCCCCAACACCGGGGTACATGGCCTGGTTTGCAGCAGATCGATGCTTTCACATTTGAACTCAGCAAACAGGTGCTCCAGAGCATGATGAAGTGCACCACAGCGGCACAGGCTTTGCTCTCAGTCACACTGGCAGCTGGATTGCTGCAATAAATAAACCTGAAAATCAACTGTCTGAGCAGCAACAGCCTCTTCCTAGGTCTCCATCCCTGGAGGGGTTAATCTAAAGTAATCTAATTTATTCCCAAATTGCAGGCAGCAGTGTCTTTTCCCATTTAGTAGATTAAGAAACTGTGCTCTACCAAATTTATCCGAACAATTCATTCCCATGGAATTACACTGGGTTTTGAACTGAGGTTGATATACTCCATTATATCTGCAGGCTAAGCAATCCACCGAGGAGCCAGATTAATACACAGTCAAATACCACCTGAGTGGGGGTTTCTGGCAAAGCATCTGTGCAGGAACATGGACAAGAGCAGTGGGTGTGAAAGGGCTCACAATAGCAGCGATTTGGGCCAGGGCTCAGGTGCAACAGCAGCATCTTTAGCTACATCTCCACCATCCTGTCATTAAAACAGCAGCACCTCCATAACTCATTTCAACATACTGAGACTGGGCTTCTCTTCACATTATTTTAAACAAAATGACACTTTCTCTAGACACTTAAATGCATCCTGGTCTCATCACATCAACAGAAGAAGCATATTTTTTCTGTTTATGTGAAAGGTGATATTGGATGCATCATACATTGCAATCATTTGCTGGCTTCCTCTCTCAACATAAATAAGAGGAAAGAAAGTCAGAGGAGAGAGATTTTAAAGATGATGTATACATATGCATGACCATTTTCAAACCCAGAACATTATTAAATTCTTTCATATATTCATGTGAGAACTGCAAAAGATTATGAAAGTAGAGATGCTATCGCTCATACTTTCCCAGAGCAAGAATTAGGGAGTTTTTCTTCTTAATAACAGCTATATACTTAAATACTATCTGTTTGGCCAAGCCCTAGTTAGTACTGGCCAACAGAGGTGGGGTGTACAGTTCACATCCCAACTTCATGGAATGGACCTGCCTACATGTCCAACCCAAACACAGGGCAAGACTGAGCAAGAGATATCTTATGGTTGTCAGAGCTTCGACCCTTTTATGGCTATTAAATGTCTTTAAATTCCTGCAGTTTCCACAGGTCTGAGCATCCTCTACCAAAAATACATCCCACATGCCCCACCCCACCCTTTCCCAGTTCTCAGAGAGCTGAGCCCAACCAAACACTGCCTGATCCGTGTTACCCAAAGGCATTGAGGAAATCTTCTGATTTGCAAGTGACGCTAAATTCATCTAAACAGCTTTATTTATGAGTGGTGTTACATCCCACTTCTTGGGGAGACAGATCTGCCACTAGAATTGCCTTTTCCTGCCTGCAGAAACTGTAACTCTGCATCAACATTACACAATTATTCTAAAAACATTATTTAGATAGTTCTATGGTAACGGGTATGTACGCCAACCCCAGTCCCACAGAATTTGCATAGTAGAATTTTTTATCATGCTTCTTAAAGATTAATAATTTAAAGCAAGTTGTAACTGTGCTAAGATTTAGTCTTATGTTTTCATCACTGCTTTATATTCTCATAAATATCCAACATTCCCAAGTATATAGGAATCTGAGATGCTATTCAAGAGGAAAAACTGCAACCAATATATCTTCCATTTATGGAATTGAATATAAGATCATATTCAAAGTGCTGCATTTACTGACTGATTTTGAATACATAAAATATATAGCCATTGCAAATTCGCCTTTCATTGCAAAGCTTTGTTCTTGTAGTGACATAACTTACTGCCAGATTAGAGCCCCAAGTACAGCTGGACCATTTTTCATGTTCTCCATTCCCACAAACACGACTGGGAGACAGGTCGTGCTCTCTATCAGGGTTGTGCTTAGCACACAGCAATATTGCAACACGTCCCATTAGAGTTATGTCTGCTGAGACTGTGAGCACAGACTTGGCTGCAGGCACCTCCTAATGGAATTACATAATTGGAGGCATGTCATCTAAATCTGAACAAATTGGATTCCCTTGTCATGCACTATTGAATCAGAACGGAAAGAACACTCCATGCTGTTATCTATGGTAAACCAACGGCGGCAAATCCGGCGTCACTAATATTTTGATAATGTGATGTTTATTAAAAATGGGGGAGAAAAAAAAAATAAGATAAAAGTTTCATGTAAGGCGTGCCAAAATCATGTTGCATGCAAAAATGAGCTCATCTGAGCTTGGCTTCAGACTGGGAATTATGTAAATGGTTTATGACGGTTGCGGTGTTAAGAAGATGTAAGCAGCAGAACCATGTGAGGCTGGTTGCCTGTAGCAGCCAGGGAAGTGCAGACAAGGACTCAAGACAGGCCCTGCCACCAGCTCTGCATCTGGCAGGAGAGACAGCCACCAAGGTGTTTACTCTGCTCCAGTCCTTCCCTCTCAGTCCGTGGCTGATCAGTGACATTAACATTCACATCTTGCAACCGAATTCTCCAGCCCTTGCAATTCATAAGCATGCCCTGCTTTTCGTTTACAAGTATATCAACTTTAATTTGGAATTACTGGAGGAATCATAACGAGGGAGCAATAACTTTGAGCACACTGAACTGCGCATTCAGGGCAAATTTTCACTGAGTGCTCAGCTCGACCTCCAGCTCTGCACGTATGAGAGAACAGAGGCATTAATTACATTACCAGAATCACTAATCAGCTCATTGCATCTTTACATTTCATCAGCTAAATGCTGGTGCAAAATGAGAGGCTTTTTTTCCTTGTAATTCAGCTCTTCAAGCCTCACCAGGATATTTCCATGAGCACATGGAATGAATTCCTTAACAAAAACAGTGAGAAAAAAGGCAAGTAAGAAAGAAATTAATTCTGATGCCTTCCAGAATTCATGGTTCTCCTAGTTAATTAATTGTGGGCTGACAGGGGCTCCCCTGTCCACACTAGGTCATCAGGGCACCTTGCAGATGGAGCTGGGTTGGGGGGCAGAGCACCCACCCATGGTCCAGCCTAGGGCATGAGGGGTTTGGGTGACGGGACAGGGGGTCTGTGACAGCAAGAGAGGTTGTCTGTAGTACAGCTCTATCTGGGCTGGTGCCCTGCAGAAATTCAGGTTTCAGTATGCCACCAGCACGCTGCACACTAACACCACCAGCTCTGCTGCCCCAGCTCCAGCAGTGCTGCAGACCTGCAGGACTGTGCCAAACGTCCATTTATATTCGATGGGAGGGAGAAACGCTGTCAAATCACCAAATCACCTCCAGTCGTGAGAGCACACAGCAGGGGGAAAAGTGTTAACTACACACTGAGCCTCTGCCTGTAGATCAAGACCGAGAGGAGACAGTTAAACATTTACTGTGTGCTCTGGGTCTGAGCATCCCCCCAGTGGCAGCCCAGCATCACAGAGCTCCACAAATGCACAGTCCTGCCTCAGCAGCCCCTTCTAGAAGAGACCCCCGAAAAACTGTACTCCCAAAATCTATAACCCTGTGTAATTGCTTGGTCTAAAGGTCCATTAATCCATATGGACAAAAGAATTGTCTGAAGAGTGACTGCTCCTTAGGGGTGCCCAGCACCGTGTTTTGAGCCAAGTGGGTTTCTCCTGCCCATGGGTGGGAGCAATACCATCTCACTGCCAGCTCGGTGTGGTGGGGGAAAAACAGTTTTCCCCCTGAAGCTATAAAATGGTAAACCCCCAGGGGGTGGTGACCCTTGAGGTTTGAACCAATGAGTGCTTTTGCAAAATATAAACATGTCACAAGCAGACTGGAAAAGAAGAGTTGTTGTGGTAGTTGCCACTGAGCTCTCGGGGGTAATTGTGCCACAAAAAGCAATAAACATGGTAATGGTGGGAATGGGGTAGCCTTCCATGGTAGGGAAAAAAGCAATGTCAGGAGAGGCCATGCTCCAGCTGGGACTGTCCCACCACTTCTTCAATGCCACCATGTAGTCCTGCTTTGATGGCTCATCCAGCTCAAAATATTGCTTTAATATGTAGTGACATTTCTAGATATACAATGAGGGAGAGGGAAAAGGAAAAACACAAATCAGCTCAGTATTTTGCAAGAGTTGGCAATGCCTGGCACACCTTAAAACTAAAGATCATTGAATTACACTGACACTACTTGATCTCTAAGTGTCCTTGGGATCAAATCTGAGCAGTTTCAGTAACTCTGACAGGAGCACTAGCTCTGTGGATTGCTCACCCTGGCACTTCCCTGCAGGAGCACAGTGGGGACCTGCACCCAAAATCCCTGCTTCCACGGCTCTCCACTCTGCTCACATCATGGCAACTGTGCTAAATAAATTTCAAAGGATGTTTACCTGCTCCTGTCAGGGTTGGAGTATCACAGGGAAGTCAGCTGACCACAGCTTAAACAGAACTGAATGAGATTACTGACCACAGCACCCCCAATTCTCTTATCAAACCATCTTTTGTTAATCTGCAGCTTCAGGGTTTTCTGCTACCAAGTTGTGACCTTCCTCCCCACATGTTCATTTCCACAGACCTCTCCTCCTTGACGGCAGTGCCTTGCTCGCCTTGACCTAAAAGATCCTCTTAAGTGACTGTGGCATAACATGCAAAATATCTGAAAGAAAGCCTAAATTACAAGATACACCCCTACATCTTCACACCAAGTGCCAGCCTGTCTTAAAGGCTCAGCACATCTGGTTGCACAAATGACCTCAGCCACGTTGCTAAGGCTGAGTCTTTGCAGGGCTCGATGACACTGTGCCAATATCCTCAAGTGACACGACTGACGCCACCAGGCTACGCGGATTCGACACAGTGGTGTTGTGGAGAGCTTGCTGTTTTGGCAACAAACCTGGAACTGAACTAGGGACCTTCAACATGGGCAAAACATGAAGATTTGCTCTTGGCATTAGAGCAGGGAACTGGGGCTGATGTCGACTTTTAATCTGATATGGCTTAGAAGAAGCCATGACAAACATCCCCGGGGCAGTGATGTGGTGTCAGGGCGATTCACCACCTTCTGCAACACCAGCTGCAGAGCTGAGCCTGCAGAGCCCTTGGCCCACCTGGGCTCACCACAGCACTGTCGCTGCTTTGCACCAACATGGACAAAACCCCCAGAGCATCACAGCCAGGGAGGGGAGGCGGGAAGGGCACACCAGGACTCTGAGCAACAGAAATGGCCTCAACACACTGGCAAGAACAACATCCACTAAGGTGGGAGACACCAGCATACCAGCCATGACCCTGTACACCCAACATAACATCGTTAAAATAGGTATTTTAACTCCCAAATTGTGGGATGCCTGTGCTAGCAGTAATGAACGTGGCCATGTTCCTTACCTGGCAGGCATTACTGCAACTCTCCAGGGAGGCTCCAAAATTCAGAAACCTTTACTCATCCATAGAGGGTTCTGAACCACCTTGTTGCACTCAGCCTCCTTTACATGAGAAGTATCAGCTTGCAATTAATACAACTAATTAATATTACCAATTAATGAATTGAAGCAAGGACAGGGAGCTATGAGAACATTGCTTTTGAAAGGTACGAGATGCAGTAACAAGAGCCAGCTGGAAAATGGCTTTTCAGGAGCTTTTACTAATTTGATTTTCTATCATAAAAGCTTTTTTTAAAGAAAAAATTATTATAAGAATACAGTGAGAAAACTGCTGTCCAGTGCTCCCAGTGTCACTCATCCTTCCCTCAAAGAGATGCTGTAGGGCTTTACTGGACATGAGGGAGTCCAGACGGGAGAGGGATGGCATGTGCTTCAATTAGCACTCACACCTCTTTAAAATCAACTGACCATGAGACATAAACCCTCTGAGGAGAAAGTCCTGTCAGTGCTCATGGGGATAGTTTGCCCAGAAAAGGCCACACTGGAGTGGGGGTCCATGCACGGGCATGATGCTGATCTGGGGAAGTAAACCCTGGGAAACATCCTCCAAAGTGTCCATGGGGTCAGGGAGAACCTCTTCCCCCTTCATGGCCAGGGCAGTCATGGTGCCTCCCTTGGATACTAATTTGGGGATGCTGGTCACCCTGACAATAGTGATGCCATGGCTGGAAGCACACCCAGAATCGAGACCCGAGACAGCCTGGGGCTAGGGGGTGTCTGTGTGTGGGGTGGGTTACACAGTAATAACAGCTGGTTGGAATAATAAATTAGCACCTAATTAACAGGAGTGCTGGCTGCAAAACACTGAGTTAATGGAACAGAAAAAAAAAGAAGGTAAAGAGCTGCTGCTGTGAAATAAGGAGATTGCTTTAGAAGCTACTGTGTCAAGGACATGCCTTCAAAGCTGAGGGTTTAAAAGCTGAAGGAAGAAAAGTGCTTTTGTGGGGTAAAACTCGCCCTGTCCTTACCCCAGGTCAGGATTTGTTTCCCAAGCAGGCATTAGCCCAGAGCACTGGGGGTGATTAAGCTCAGACTCTCCCTGGTAAAAAAAAGGGCTGTAGGGCCTAGAAGTTGCATGCCAGAGGACAAGGTAAGCTTTTGGGATGCAGATAATACAGTCAGGACAAATATTTATTGGGTCAGTAGTCGATGGTGAGAAAGAGAAGCTATAAAGTGGAGATAACAAGAAATAATGCTGCCACAATGGGAAACTGCACTAATGACTTAACAGCTCTTTGCACCTCTCCATAAAAACCTCCTAAGGGAAAACTCCTATTCACTGCCAAGGAAACAGTGGTGTAAATCTGTTCTCTGCTACATCTGACCCTCCTTGCACTTGAAGCATCTGCTAGACCAGCTCCCTCCTTAGCTTACTACACTTCTACCCTGTTTTTGGTTCTCTTCTTCACACAAACCAACATATATCCTCTCCCCAGCTTCATGGCAGGTCGCAGCACCCCTGGTGGAGCAGGGCAGGAGGAGACACCCCACCACCACTCTCCTGTGAGATCAGGGACAGTCCCAGCAGGGACATTAG
This sequence comes from Manacus vitellinus, assembly GCF_001715985.3. NCBI lineage: Eukaryota > Metazoa > Chordata > Aves > Passeriformes > Pipridae > Manacus > Manacus vitellinus. Next base: position 10,595,123 of record NW_021939395.1, read on the forward strand.
GGCTGGCACAGACAGCAAGGGTGACCTGCACCCACCCAGACCAGCAACAGTCCCCAAACCCCAACCATCACCTGCACAGGCTGTGCACACAAGGCAAACACAGAACAAGCATCTCTGCTTGGTAGGAGACACTAAGGACACAGCTAAAAAAAATGCTGTTTAACTGTCTTTAATTAATATTCCGAACTACAAGTAAGCCTTTAACACACAGCAGGATCACGGTGAAAGATTTATGAGATTGGTTCACCTTTCCGAAGTGCTGCCTTGGGTCATCAGCACAAACTTATCATCAGCCTGTACACCAGTGGAGAGCTGGAGCGAGAGGGGAAGGGGAACATCTGCATGAATATGATGTGACCTACTTTTACAGTAATTTGAATGCATATCTGGGAAAAAAACCCCACCCTCTAAAATTTTAAGGGAGAATTATAAATCAAGGCGTGACAGTAAACAAGCCGTCTGTGAAGTCGTACTGTCTACCCAGTACAAACAAGAGATTCATCAAATAATAAAATACTACTTTAGAAGAAAACAAGCACAATTATTTTATAATTATGGCTGCTCTAGTCTTCTGAGGGCAGGAAACCTTCCTACCTCCATAGAATCATAATCAAGACTCATCAAAGTCCTGTAAAAGCAAATCAATATCTGCTCTTGGCAGGACGAGTTAATTAATACCAGAGTGCTCTTCTGCATGCTGCCTGGCTGTCAGGCTGACAGTGCTAAGTGCAGCTCTCCCAAAATCCTCTGTGAAAAAGCACCTACCACCACTGTGGCTAGGGGTGACAAAGGATGCCATGTCCCTGCGGGTCTGGATGTACGGGCACTGTGGGCTGTGCTCCGCTTTGTAAAGGACACAGACATCCAGGTGGTTTGAATCAGCAAAATGCAATCAAACTCCACGCTTCTCCAGATCCTTATCTCCATCAAACAGGAGACTCAGGCAGCACCGTGTGGATAATTTTACAAAGGGAAATCAAAGCCGTGTCCTTTTCACCACGACTGCACTCGCAGAGTTGGTCCGTGGTTACATGTGGTTATCCGAGGTGCTGTGGCACCCCCGCATCAGACACCGTGAGGGGGAGCTGGTTGTTACCAGAGAACTGGCTCGTGCCACCAGCAGTGGTGGGTTAACACTCTGCCAGAGACTTTGGAGGTGCCACTTCAAATATTGGCAGTCAGAGTGCAAGCTTTCCTCCCTCCATGGCAGATTCACTGGAGCTCTGTGCCATTTATTGCGTGACTCTTCCTTCTCTTTTTTACTTACTATGAGACCTTTAAAATGGAGGTCTTGTCTGCCCTCTGTGATTAGTAAAGATCTCTCAGCCTTCCTAAAAGTGCAAGGAAAATTACAGCCAAGAACATGACAGCAGTTAGACGCCCAGAGCAGGAAGGAGTGAGACACACTCAGCAGATTGCTTTGAAGCAAAAGCTCAGTAAAACATTATTAAACTTATTTTTAGCCTCATTTTCTAAAGAAACGAGCCTCTCACGAACACACTGTCCACCTCCCTCCTCTCTCACCACACTCCTCATAATTTTTTAATTGGTTCCCTTATCTAGAGATTCTACTGTCAAATTTGGGTGGAAGATAAATAAGCATTGATAAGGGACTTAGGGGAAAACACCCAGCTGGCGATGGAGAGCAGGCATTGCTGGGAGCCACGGCCGGCCCGACGGCACAAGTGCCTCCTTTTATCTGTGCTTGAGACAAGACAGAGAGGCACGGTGATTTTTAGCATGGAAAGCTGGCAGATGCAGCGGGGCAGAACGCAGAGGTACTGCTCAATGGCTTTGCTGAACAGCAGCATTCACCACGTCCCGAGAGTGCCAGTGACGTTCTACAGACCTCCTGCCAAGAGCAGCTGATATGTCATCTCAGGCATAAAATGGGACAAAGATGCAAAATGCCAGAAGAGTAGGAAAAGCCAGTTCTGCCGAGTGCCACTGCTGATGTACTTTTATTGTTGTTTAATGGTTTTCTTGGATCAAACAAGGGAGAAGATCCAAGTGTGCAGAGAACTGGCTGTTCCCTGTCAGCAGGAAAAGGCATCAAATACAGAGGAGGGCTAACTAACAAAAATACATGGGCCAGAAGAGGACATACACAGGAGAAATGGGTGAGGAAACAGGCTGCAGGGTAACAGGAGCGCAGGAACACAGCTGCCTGTCAGCAAAGTGCCTGCTGGAGCCAGGACCAGACCGTAGATGCCAGCATTTGGCTGGGAGAAGCAGTTTTTCTTCGCCTAGTTAGCACAGACTTCACCTGTGTCAGTGTTTTACTAAGAGGATGAGGAGATATTGCAGGCTATTAAGTTTCCACAGGGCTAAGTGGTATTAAATTCCATTGTTGGAGCTCAGGTAAGTGGCTGGGTAAATACACTCCCCAGCCTGACGCCGCTCGGTCCATTAGCCGGTGCTGCCATCGTCGGAAAGCAGAGGGGAGAGTGGTCCATATGGACACTGCTGTTTATAACCCAGCTCTCATTTCAGTGTGGTCTCTGAGCAGATTGCTCAGCGATGGTGCCAGAAAGTGGATGGGCAGGGAAAGGCTCCACCATCTAAACCCCACAACCCCTTTTCTTCCATGTACCAGTTCCTTTAGGGACCAGACAAGGACAGGATCATTGCATACTCAGACTAGTTTCAGCTCATTTTATCCCCTTCCCTGCCATTCCTTGGGTTTTGTTCTGTTCTAGGATTTAAGTAAAAAAATAAATACAACCTCCCCAAACCTTTCTGGACCAGTGAGGGCAGCCAGTCCCCAAGAACACCCAGCCCACACTCATTCTTCTGAACCCTTCTGTTCTTCAGAGCAGGTTCACAGCAGAGCCAGCTGGGCTCCCTACTGCCTTTGGCTGAGCACTCAGTGGACATCACTGCACCATTCAACATCTGTTAGGGACTTTGCTTCAAACACTTATTTGGCAGATGTGGCTGAGAGGCTCACGTTAACCATGAGAGAGAAGCCAAAGGAGTGTGGCAAAGAGCCTGGGAGCAGTTTGGCTGCAAACAGCCAAGCACCCCAGTGCAGACCTGGCTGTCCCAAGACAGTTTGCTATTGCATGTTCTCTGTGCCAAACAAACCTCTCTGTGCACCCCTGCACCCAACCAGGGAGTCTGAATACACCTCCCACCTGCCCTGCAGTGGGCAAAGGGGGTCTCCCCACAGGTATCCACACCAGGCAGCTCCTGAGGGATAAACGATTCTGTAGGCTTGGGATTTATTTTGGAAGATGCTTTGTGCATCCATGGTTCTGCGGTGCCCCAGGAGCAAAAGGCAGAAGGAAAACTGCCCCTGCACAGCTCCAGCCTGGCAAACAGAAACCTCCAGTGTGTTCCAGGTCAGTGCATACAGAGATGTCTGTTTGTTTTGAAAACCAAATTCTGCATTAGTTTACAGAGCAAAGGCAGCATTTTTTGCTTTCTGGGCATCTTCCTTGACTCTGCTTTAGAGAGACAACAGCTAGAGAAGCTGAAGAGATGGAAAGGCACAGGGCAAGCACACTTGCAGTGAAGTTACCAGAGCAGTGGGGCTTGGATGGGTCCTGGGCAGGCCCAGGCTGGGACAAGCCCTAAGGAGGACCAGGGGAAGGACCACTGCTCCCCTCGGTGCCAGTGCAGGCTCCTTGCCAGTCAAGCAAACTTCCAACCAGACCATCACATCTCAGATACAGGCTTGGTGTCCCATGCCAAGACCACACAACAGACCAGTGCCCCACAAACCCATGCTCATACTAGAGGAAATGATCTGATTTTTTTAAGATGGAAGATCTTGGACTTGGCATGCTGAGCTGCCTTGGTGTACACAAAGACTAGACCTGGTATTCTTACTACTCTGGGCAGAAACACTTCTCTGCTCAACAGTATACATATTTCTCCAAGCACGTAACTTTCCCCTGCATCCAGCGCTCCTATCACTCTGTCAAAGGAGATTGTGAGAAAGAAGAATGCCACAGACATTCCTTTTTTGCAAGCCTCATCTTTTCTGTGGATTTGGCAATTATTGCAAACAACACAGGATGAATCCAACAGTAGGTGAGTGAAAAATTGGATCTGACAGCCTTAATTGAGCCTGAATTCCCATTTACTGAAAATGATCTGGCATAATTAAAAATTCACAACTAGAGACCAGTTGTGAACACTATACATTATGGGTTCTCTGAATTACTCTGGGAAACATACACTCTCCAGGCTTTGGTCTTGCAGCCAAAACAGCTCGAGCCACATTGATGGAGTCATTTAAGAAGAGTAACTCTGGATTCCAGGGAGGGAGTGAGTTTGTGCTCAGCAGTCACCACCCATCATGGCAAGAGGGTGGCTGTGCAGAACTCGCACCAAGCACAGGTTTCCAAATATCCCCCCTGCCTGTAAGATTTCTTCTGATGCAGTATGTTGCTGTCCCTACACCATGGGGATATGCTCTTCACTACCACATTAAGGCAGTAACAGGACAGCTGCTGCTTTTCTATTCTATTTCAAGTTTCTTGTCTTATCTCAGTAGAAAGCAAAGGGACAAACTTTCCTGCAAGCACTAACAGGAGCAGCTCTGCAAGCTCAAGGGCTCTCAAGACCTCAGCCCTGTGCCCACTGCTAACACGCAACGTCCCTGGTGCCCCAGTGCAGACCCACGTGCAACTCTGCAATTGCTTTCTCCTTATTAACATAATTGGAATTTAATTCCACCACATCATTTGCAAGCCTCACTTAGCCTGAGACAACTTAGGGCAGTGCAACTGGAAATGTCTTAATTTCTGCTTTCAACAAACCACCAAGATATGGCCAGTAAACAGAATATTGGAACAAACACAGGCCAGTCTTCACCAGGGCAGGGTGTGGAGCCTGGAACATTAATCCAGTTGCAGTGTGTTCTTAGGGAAATAAAAGCCTCAATAAACAAAGCACGTTCTGTTCTGCACACAAACATACCAATCACAGCTAAATAACAGGCCTTGGATCATTTATAACAAGACATAACTTTCCATTTATAAGTGTTTTTAAGGAACAACCCTCAACCAGGAGATTTAACTGAGCTGAGCACTGAAGGTATATTAATCAAATGCTCTAATGCTGGATCTCACTTGATAGGCAGGATACCTATCAAAAAGAATAGTTACCTAACATTAGCATTTTTGAAAGCCAACATATCCACAGCTGTAACTTCATTATATTTTTATCTAGACTAGTTTAATGACCGTCCCATCCTATACCAAAGGCTGCCACGGATATAACATGCCATTCAGTTCTCTTTCCTAGCAGGGTTTTGTTGTGGGGTGTTTTTTTCCCTTCCTTCTCTCTGTCAGCTGCTGAGAACCGGCATGACAACCCAAACTTCCCAATAAATCACAGAGGCAGTGACTCTTCACTTCAGAGGAACGGCAAGGTGTCATCCTCCCAGCAGCGCCGCAGCAATCGTTAGCAATGCAACACCGCTCTTCCCAGGCACGTCACCTGTGCTGCAATCCAAAAATAGGCCATCCCAAAATAGGCCGTCGAGGCAGGAGAGGGATCCGAGCGGCACACTCAGGCTTTCCCAACAGGTAATGCAAAACCTACCGCATGCCCAGGCTGAAGTAAAACCCCAAACGGGTCTGTCCCCTGGTTAAGTCTGCAGGGCATCTGGACGGCCCCGAGCCCTGCTGTGACGCTAATTTGAGGTCTAGGTGTGAGATGAGTATTTATGCACCAACGTGCCCATCTGCTGCCGGAGGAGAGCCCACAGTGGTCACACCTTGCCACTTCCTGTGCTGCAGCAGGATGATGGCAGGAGCTGGGCACCTCTCCATGTGCTGCTGCGGCAGGTATGGGGCCACTGCAGGGGATTCCACTGTGGTGTGGAACAGCACAGCATCCCCAGGGTCCAGCACGCAGCTTGGGGCTTGCTCTGGCTGTGGAATACCAGGACTCCACTTTATCCCTCATTTAACCAGGGACAACCACAAGTGAATTCAGCTTCCCTGACAGCACTGTGGGATCACTGATGTTTTAGTGAGGGTACCTCAAACTCCCTAGCCTTCTGTTCCCTGTGCAACAGATCTCAAAGGGAGAAGGTGCGAGTCCTTCTCTCAAACTAATTCCCTTCTTTACTTCTTTTGTGGCTTTTTGTCATCACCATCTAAGGGTTCTCCAAGACAGGGAGGCAAGTTGAAGATAAAGAAGCGGGGCTCACATCCTCCAAGGGCTTGTGAAATGATTTAGGAAGAGGTAGCAATCTAAACATTGAATTTTCAAGAACGTCACCATTTTCTGGGCTCTCCGTGGGCTCTGCAATGACAGATGAACCAGAAGCACCTCTGCCTGCCAAGTTTGCAAAAGTCCATCCTCAAACTGCCTAGGTCCACCAAAGCACAATAAAGGCCAGAAGACTCAAAAAACAGTAATCTGGAGGAAAAAATGACACACAGTACAAACTATTTTCCCTCTGCTGCTTTCAGCTACAGAATTTCATTACTTTTGCTGCTGTCCTGCTGATTTTCTGGCACAACATTCGGGACACTGGAACAGACTATTTTGCACAGCGTCTGCCATCATCAAGGGACTCTGCAGTCTGCAAACCTGCAGGCAGTTTATTGCCCATACTCCTCCCCTGGACAGCCCCTCCCTAAGCTTTATACAGAAAGCACTTGCAGCAAGCCTGCTTTGATGCTGTCTCTACAAACTGAGTACACAACGGTCTCTAACCCCTGTCCCCAAACAGTGACACTTTGGATGCTTTTATTTTTGTACCTATTTGATTAAAAAAGAGATGCCTCAAAGTTTCAAAACAAACAAACAAAAAAAACCTCCCCCCACCCTAGGTTACTGCTGCCCTTCACCAAGCTTTCCTGTTGTCCTTTAAGGTGTCAGCAGATGTTGATGGCAAAATATTCTCCTGGAATCACACACAGCCCATCCTCATAAATTGCTGGTAAGGATGCCCTTAAGTTTACCTGAGAAGCATCTTGCCTCAAACAAATCCATATTTATAGGCTCCAGATATATTTTTCAGCTTGGGTTTATTTATTACAACCAAGGCCAATAAAACAAGAAAATGTAGTTCTATGTGTGTGCTGGATTAAATGAAGAGAGCAAAATTTGCATAACTTTGGAGCATAATCTCCCAAAGCAACAACTAATCTGCTAGTGATTATCTTTCTATTTGCTTATCACTGTCTGTATTGATGGGGAGATGAAACAGGACAGCGCTGCGTCAACAGAGGGGCAGCCACGCCAGAGTTCAAATAATATGAAGCTCAGGCAGGTATCCATGTGTTTGTTTTTAGTTAGTCTAAAAGTTATTCTATCTCATAAATACCTGGCTTTTCCCAAGCTGCTGGATCCCAGAATATTTTACAGCCTCGGAAGAGTCTCCAGGGCGTGGGTTCAGCTGCCAAGTGATCAACTTTCTATCTATTAAACATTTGAAACGAGCTCAAATCTGGCGAGCCGCCACTTCACAAGCCCACAGAATAACAAGCTCATTGTGAGTCCTTTTAGCATGGATTAATTGGTGCACAGAGCCGGCAGTGTGAAGAGGGCAGAAAAACAACCGCCCAGCTCCCCCTCGGAAAAGGCAGAAGGCTCATCAAATTTCATTTGCTCCGGATACTGGGTGAGTAAAGACTTCCGTGCTATACGAGCAGCCACAAGCTGTCACTAAGCCTGGCTTCAGCTGTGCAGCACCCTGGTTCTCTGCTGCTATTTTAACGTTTCCTGCTATTCCAGCGGTTGTTTGGGAGAGGAAATAAATTAAAAAAGCATCTGGAAACATTGCAGCTATCATCACGGTAATTAAATGAAAGGAAAACTGCCCAAAGCGCATCTGTGAAGAGGGGAAACCAGAACCCCAAAGTTCTGCTAAGTTCTGGCTGAGCCCTGTGGCTCAGCATTCTCCATCTTCATTGCAAATTAATAAAGAACATTAATAGTGTCTTAGCATACTGCAGGGACACAGGAAAAAGGTTTATTTACATAATGTTAGGATGCTGTCACTAAGAGGTTTTTTAAATATTTGTATGGGGCTCTGGCTGTCATTAATCTGTTAAGAATATCCATGGTGCCAAGTCAAATGCAGGAATTACCAGTTTTTCTGCAAACCACCAAACCCACCTCCTTTTCCCCACATCCTCCAAGATGCACCTGCTGTCTGTCAGCCTGGATGTTGGCCATGTGAGTACCACAGCTCAGGAAGACTGCATCTATTCTGCCAGGCAGATCTGCACTGCACAGTCATGAGCAGAGGGTTGGGTCACACTTTTTGGGTGCACAAAAGCCCCTGGTGTGTTAGGATGAGCAGTGTACATTGTGCATGATCCCAACAGCATCGGAGAGGAGAAAGAACTGTGATGAGAAACAGGAGGAACATTCTGACATCCCGAGATGCATTTTTCCTGACAGTTCACTGGGCAAAGGACAGTCAAAGGATTGTGTTGTCTAATGAATCAATACTTTTTGGAGAGAATTTCATTAGCTGTGACACCTCTTCCCGATACGGGGGTAACTGGAAGTCATTCAAGTCATCGGACCCCGTGACAGTATCTGCATACTGATGGAGTGCTAATTGTATTTGGGACATCAAAAGGTCATAAATCAAACTGGCATCGCCCTGGGAATACAATAACTCGATTCATACACGAAGGATTTTAAAATTTAAACTCATGATCAAATGGGGAACTACACACTTATTAACATTTCTTCCGCTGTGTTACAGCCTCTCAGTCAAGTGGCTGAATTGTCCAAACGGGCTTAAAACTACAGTTAATCAATATAGAATGTGTTATTAAGCAGCCAGAAAACTGCCTGCTGGTTTGTGTCAGCCCATTCTTCTTCCAAAGACCAAATGGTAGGAACAGTCCTTTTATTCCCACTAGGTGCCTGCAAAAACTCAGCACCAAACCTCAACTGATTTTACACCTCTGCCTGCCTTAACCTTTCTCTCTTGGTAGCAATTCAAAGCCTGGCTATACAGCATTCAGGACCAAAAGAGCTTGTGATGTTGGCAGGAGGGAGCTGCTGGTGACCACCTTCCTATCCAGAAGGCATCACAGGTAACATAAGGCATTGGTCCAGATCCAGTGCACCAGCAATGATTAACACAATATAAAATTTAATTTGTCCAGATGACAATTAAAAAATTAAAAATAGTAAATGCAAAGAAGATAAAGGGAGAACACTCAAATGCTAAACAGATCACAGCATGCAGTTCAAAATCATGGGAAAAATTAACAAGATCATGAAAGAACTGTCCAAGTTAGTTCCAAAGAACATGGATTTGGCAGTAATATATTCACAGTGTAGCCAACCTTAGCTCTAAGGGCAAAAAATGTACTGCCACTTCCAAGGGTCCAGCAAACAGGGGGGAATAATCTCATGTCCTTGTCATTTTGTGGTCAGACCGTGACTTAGTGCTCTGCTCACTGACCAGGGCCACTAATAGGAGCGAGCTTCAGGCAAAGCCAGCCCCTCTCAGCAAGCTGCTGTGATGCCCAGGGGAGGAGCAGCAGCACCTCTCCATGCAGGGTCACAGAATGATGCCCGTGGGCAGGACACTGATGGGTTGCCCAGGGAGGAGTTTTTAAGACATCTGCCCTCTGAAGTTTTTAAGACATCTCTTATCACATTGAGGAGGGCAAAGGCACAGGAGAGCCTATCTTGGAAAAGAGAAGCAGACCAGAGGAAATTTGGATCTCTAGCAAGGCAGATGCAGTCTTAAAATAAAGCAAAATCCAGGCAACAAGGCAGCTTTTTGAGTTTGCAAATTTCCACGCTCACGTGCTTTGGAAAGTCCCTCCTGCTGAAAAACACATCCTGATAATTGGCTTTCGCACAGCACCGGCTCTGCAGCTGCCTCCCTCCCTCCCCGTGGGGTGTTTGCACTGTCAGCAAGAGGCTCTCGCCCAGGAATATTTGTAACAGCGATCGGAGCAGGATATACAAACCCACTGCGCTCCGCACGCTCGGCTGCCCAATTCAGGCTGAATCAGCTGTCACACACTGTCTGGATCACAGAGGAGTGCCTTCCCTTGTCTCTTACAGCAATCTCCTTTTCACTATGCTGAGCAGCAAATATGGCCCTAAACACAGCCCCATAAAGGTTCCCAGATCCTTGTTTCGGCTCACAAATCCAAAGGAAAATTCCCACACTCTAGTGACAGCTTGTGCAATTCACCCTCCTGTAGGTAGCTAAGGGAGAGTGAATTAACTCTCCTGGGCTCACACAGAACAGGGCTTTGCAAGCACAGCACGTCACAGCCAACCTGACCAAGAGCAGAGCACCAGAGCAGCCCCACAGACCACCGGGCAGAGCAGGAGCTTCCAGGAGCTTCTGCCCTGGACCAGAGGGCAGGATACTTCCCTCCTCCCCTAACACATTCCTGGTCAGCAGGACAGTCTTCTGGCCTTATTGCTGGAAGACAAGGGGGAGGGAGAAAGGAATTAGCCTCTAGACAACCACATTTCTTCCCTCTTTTCTGCAAGGGAAGATTCACTCACGTAGACTTCGAATTCCAAGTAATTTTCAGTCATCTGAAAGATGGAGGAGATGAACTCCCTCCTGCTGACCCGAGACTGACTCAGAAGTAATCATGTTTAACAGAAGCACTGCAGTAGTGAACTTGCAGGCAGAGACTGTGACACCCACGAGACGAGCAAGCATGAGAGGGATGGTGTCTGCACTCTGTCAGCTCAGCCTCATTTTGCAAGCAAGGGGAGGACACAGAGCACCATGGAGCTGGGAAGAGGAGCTGTGTCAGAAAGGTGAATGCCCAGAGCTGCTGACCCTACTGAGTCTCTGAGCCTTTGGAAGCTCTTTATTTGCACACTCAGGGCACGGTGCAGCCATGACACAAGCAATAGAATGCATGGAAAGCCAACACTCCTGCCTCTGTCCAGAGAGGCACCTGGATGTCCATTAGGGACCTCAGCCCACAGTGCAGGTGACAGTGCACACATGCCATCAGGTATGCCACAGCTAACAAGGTGTTTGCACTTCCTCAGGTTACATATTCACACCCAAAGATAGATGGGTAGATTATGAACTATACATCTTGTATAAATTATATTAAAGGCTCCGATAAACATTTTCTCTCAGCTGCTTATTTCAAAATTCATGTGACTTTTCTTCCCCCGTTTGTTTTTTTAATTAAACCAAACTCACACAATCTAAATGACAACATAACTTCTTGATGCTGATCTATGCAACAACAAACCCACTCACAAGAATATTGTTTGGGTATATCCAGGCCATCCCTCCATGCTTGAAACAGCCAGGGTAGTCAGTGGAGCATGAAATTATTGTATTAATGGGTTCTAAATGTGCAGGTGTTAATTTGAAAACTGTGATCAGAGGGAGGGTGGAGAAACTGCAGGTGCATTTATTTAAATGGCTCACTTCCAACTTCTGCCTCTGTTTTGAGAGCTGCATCCTGCTAGAGGACTCCTCCATACACCTCTCATACACTGTGTGTCAGCAAAAGTCAGAGTGGGTTTGCAAGACCACCTCTTCCCACCAGGATATATGGGATACACAGCACAAGAAGCATTGCTTCATTATGGTCACTCTGATACTGAGTTTTGCATTTATTACCTAAAATGCTGCCTACTTTTATTCCACTGCCTTATTCCTTCCATTATCCCCCAACTCCTGTAAAATCAAAGCATCATCCAACATCGATGAGCTAAAAGACTCAAGCTCACACGATGCCTTTGGCATCTGTAGACTGATAAGGTTAAAGAACAAATGGTTGGGGTTTTTTTGGGCAATCCATGGAGAGCTCTGCCGGGATGAGACACTGGCTTATGAGGCTCATTACGATCACACTGCAGCAGTGACCTTCACCACGCAGCAAAGGAAAGCAGGATTTAGTGTTCATGTCAACAGCATAATGAAACAACTCAGGGGAAGGCCAGCCTCAGCCACAACTTTTATCCCGCTAAAGAACTTGCAAATCCATGGCAGTGAGAGCGAGTTTGCAAACAAAAATAAAAGGGAGCCTTCAGCCTTTTCATCCCAGGCTCCAGTGTTACAGAAGGAGCCATAAATAAGGCAAGAAAACATTTTGTTGGATAAAAAGCCATTAGAGGAAGCAATTCTCAGCTTTTCAGCTGGAGTTTTCCCGGCAGCCATGCAGATGAGATCAGCTCCCCAGAGATGGGTGGTGTGTGCCAGGAGGGCACATCAGAAACCCAGCCCTGGCCAGTGCCTAAGGTGAGGTACCTGAAAAGGGCTGGCTTCACAGAACTGGTTTCACAGAACCAGAGGAGGAGGAGGAGTTCACCAACACCACCAGCTCCCAGAAAATCGTTTCATACCCTGGTTTGTTTTAGAGGTGGATTGAGTTACAACACCCTCTGTAAGGTCTCATCACATCCTGAAAGCAACACTATCGAATTGTTGCACACAGTTCCTTCAGCATCATTAAAAAAGCCTGCATCCAGCACTGTGTGCCATGCAAACCATCTAAAAATGCAGCAGGCCTTTTAGTTCCCTCTCATTAAACCAAACACATTCACAATCCCTGGGAACACGCCGACAAGCCATCCGCAACCACTGATGAGGGACAGACCACAGCTTCAGATCTGCTCCACAGCTCAGCAACCCTCTGCTCCTGAGCCCTGATGCCTTTTCATCCTGCTAGTGAGTAAACACTGTGTGACAAACCAGAAGGTATTGGAGAGCCTTTCCCAGCCCTCCCATGCCACATGTGTGCAGCTGGCTCTGCTGTAGCAGCTGAAGTGTCAGATGATAATTTATTTTCCATATGATTTAGCCAGCTTGCAATTATAGATTTGATTGACTTACTGGAAATCCCAGAAGACCACCTGCACCAGCAGGAGAGTCACCCCCTTAGACTTCAAATTAGTAGCCAAATTAATCAATCCTTACATAGTGATTTCACTAATTTGATGAATTACCATCAACATTGCATTGCCGATTTACCCTGGCTTTGATAGTTACCTGATAAGCATATTGCTTTGCTGCTATTTTAACACAGTTGACAGCACTGGGGGGACATCTCTTTCTCAGAAACATGTTACAGCATTTTGCAAAGACAGTGGTGCACGTTTGTATTGACAAACTGTACGTGAGCTGAGAAGGAGGGCTTGAGAGAGGGATCTGGGCTCACTTCTTCTTATGCACTCCCTCACCCCAGGGGGCACCTTATCTGTTCTGCACCCCTTGAGCAGACCAGGACCAGAGTTTTGGGTGATGGGAATGATGCTCGTGTCACCCTTCACCTCCCCCAGCCATCAGGTCTGCTGGATGACACAGGTTCCTGGGACAGCCCAGGAACCGTCTGCAGAGGAAGGACACTATTTGCTTCAGTTACTCCAATAGGTCCACTGATGACCGTATCATTCAGAGCTGAGCAGCAGAACAAGAAGAAAGAGAAGGTGACAGCTTTTGCTCTTCTGTCAGTTTATGAAGGAAAACAAGATGCGAGAAGATGGAAATTTGCATGATCATGTTGAAGGATGGGATGACCACATATCACCAAATTCAACTGTAACTGTGAGAAATATTTCCTTTCCCAGTCAATGCTGAATGCAAGAAAAAATATTTCAAGAGACGTATTAGTTTTCCTATACATCCTCTACTTTTAAGTTACTTTAGTCAATAAACACCAAATTCTAAAAGGAGACTTTCTAGAATACCTCTTTCAACTCAACTACAACTCAAAGCAAGTTGTGATTTAAAAATTAAGCCTAGCAATTAGCTGCAAAGGTAAGACAAGGGGACCTGGGTTAGCAAGAGGTACCAAACAATCAGACCAAACCTCCCTTCAGGGAGACAACCAGCACATGCAAACGGAACAAGAAAATGAAACATTGATTATTTAAACCCTTGGTGCTGCTTGGCAATGCAAATCACAAATACAATCAGGAATTTAACAACTGCTTTTGATTTAAGACCAGTTCATTGGGGTGGATGATTAATGCTTGTTTACTTGCAGAGTGGCTGTATTGGGGGAACTCAGGCTGCAGCCCCTTCCCTCTACTGCAACTCCTAGGGATGCACTCCATGTGCCAGGGGAGAGCAGCAGGGCCTGCAGCACATCAAGGCCAAGTCCCTGTGCCAGATTCAGCAACAGGAAGAATCTTTAAACATCTGCCAGGTAATAGCACCAAAGCTGCAACCCAACAATGACCCAAGCAGTATTTTTCAATTATACAGATGACGCAGTCCAAATCTTAAGTAGGTTTAAACACTTGCCTTGGCTGTTTCTAGTTTTGCATAATGAGAATCTGCTACTGAAGTGACAAATGGTTTATGGCAAAAAAACCTCCCAGCAGCCCAAAACTGCTGTGTTTGAGCGACTGGTGACAACTGTGCAGCCAACAGGCTTCCCAGATGACAGAGAGATGTACAAAAAAGAAGCCTAATAGGCAAATCATTATCATCTCATCTGGGGTTCTTTATAACTGATTCCTAGAAAAAGACCCACAGGTCTGTTTATACCCTTATCTCTACATAAAAGTGGACTTAAAACCTACCAGCACTGTTTCATAAAGCGATGCTGGCACATTTGTGAGGATGCCCACACGCTCACAGGCTTGGCTTTGCTGTTTCTGCATGGTGAACTTTTCTGGGAAGAGAGAAAAAGCCATCCGTGCCAGGAGTGGCTCAGGAGAAACAGCTTCTAAAACTGGGAAAACTGATGGACGGGCTCCAGTCTTTCTTCACCTGGAAATTTTGTTGCATCTCATATGTTTAAGATGCTCAACAAACCTGAATCCTGAACTAATTTGAACTCAGGTCTCTGGGGATCAGAGGCTGGAAGGGCTGGGATCACAGTGGGTGATCCTGCATCACACCAGTAATTCCCACATCCACAGGCACCATGCAGCTCCTTGCAAGGAAACACTGGTTTGACTCCTGTGTCCTCAAGCACCTCCAAACAGGTTCTCATCTTTGCAGAAGGCTCTAAGTGCTGCTTTAGCAGACACGAAAATCCAGTTAACGTTCCCTTTCAGTTTGATTAACATGCTTTAATGCAATCCAATTAACAAAGTATTATGGTTCCTAACATCACAGCTTTTATATCCTTTTCTAACCAGGAAAAATCTATGACATATGATACAGCCATTAGAAAGGAGCAGATAGCTTTCGCTCAAAAGGCTCCCTATCGCCTGATCCAAAGCCAGATAGGGTCAGCAGAAAGACATTTGCTGACTCCAGTGGGTCACAGATCAGGCACTAGAGAGTGAAATCTATAAATGCCCTTTCACTGGGGAAGTCACATTACTGAGCTCCATGAATTATGGGGGGGGGTGACAAAATCCCGGCTAAGAGCTGCAGTATTTACAGCACTGTCTCAGCTATAAAAACCTTTCCTGGGAATCAGAGTGGAGACTGCAAAGGACTTTGTGAGAATTACGATCAGATGGATTAGCTAAGGCCAAAGCTGTACAGAAACATTAGACAAGGAGTATTTGAAAGCCAGCACAAAGTCTTTCCAGGATTAAGTCCTTCCACTGTTCTTCCTTTCAAAATAAGTAAAAGCAAGGTAAGATTAATTCCTTGTCAACCCCATGAAGAACAGACTCCAGCACAGAAATAAACACAAATTGAATTTACTCTGGTGGCTTCAGATAGGTCACATCAAGCCAGAACTAATGCAGTATTGACCTGCTCTTACTCTAGACTACATAACAAAGCAGCAAATAGCATTGCAGGCGCTGCAAATTCATTTCATTTAATAATGTCTGGGCAGCAAAGTTAGCCTGGGATACAGGCTGCATTCAATAGGCACCTCCAGCAGCAGGAAGCAGGATGAATACTAAAAATTGGATGTTTAGGTGCCTCTGAGAGAAATGACTTGTCTGCATTGCTCACTGCAGCCCAACACCCACTGACTGGCCACACCATTGCTCTTACTCCTCAGACCCGACTAGAAGCCAAAGGGGAAAGGCAGCCATCTGCAGGTACCTACTGTACATTTTGCAGCCACACAAAGTTGCCAAAATTTGAGTAGTGCAGCCACCAACAGAAACTCCCATCCTGTGCAGAGCCAGGTTTTGCAGTGCTGTACTTGACCCCTGCTGTCCATTTCCTGCAGATGCTGCTGGGATTTCATCCTTCTTTGCAGCCCTTGATGGGAACCAGCTGCAGTTGCAAGAGCTGTCCTGGGAACCTATCCTCTCTTACACCCTGGGAAGACTGGAAGATTCAGATCTGATGTTTTATTTATTGATTTTCAGGCAAGGCAAGGAACACGCAAAGATCCACAAGAACAAAGCATTAAGCAGTATCAAGTCGGCACCAGAAGGAAGTTTTGAACAACCTCCCAGCCTCCCTGACCTTGTACTGGAGATGACATTACACAGATCACACAAAAACATCTAAGAATAAAATATTTATCATATTCTCCAGTGATGCAAGAATGCAGCTGTTAATGGAAATGCCACATAAACTTCAGATGGAGCTCAGTGGACACACACCTTCTCTGCCCTTCCACCAAACCAGGGCACTGGCCTCTCCTCTCTGCAGTTAACTACCATCAGTCACATAGAAGAATGGAAACCAGTGTGAAAAGCACAATGCACCAACAAACACAGCTATGGCGAGACCCACAATGTGCCCAGGTCATTGCATACTTTAGATTGATGCTTACAAATTAATTTCTGCCAGCTATAACTCCATCAGGCAGTCCCTGAGGCTGCGGGTTGCCCCCACCCGTTAATGAAATCTTGGGAAGCATCAAAGAGTCACTCCCACATCCTACTTGCAACCGTGGTCGCTTTGGATGGGAGCTTCATGACACATCAAAGGGCAAAATAAATCATGCCTGCTTGTGCAAATAAGGGAGAAGTAAGACCAAGGATGCATGTTGCTAAGAAGTTTCCATCAGAATGCTTTTGAGAGAAAACTGGGGTGTTGACAAAACAATTTATCGCAAAGGATTCCTTTTCCTCAGGGAGCATCCACAGATCGGGAAGGCAAACATTTGAGACAAAATGATCAGAAAACTTTCAGGAACAAAGAGAAGCTAAACTGCCACATCTCTCTAGGCACTGCTAGAGATGCCTTTTCCCTGCATTTTCCTCTTTCTGGACAAATTGGTTTGGGCTGCATCCTTTGCCAGGCTGCAGCAGCCGAGCAAGAGGGGCTGTGCAGCACATGCTGGGAGAGCCCTTCTGGCCCCAGGACACAATGAGCAAATAGTGAGAGGGAGGATGTGAATGAGGATGCCAAGCCTATCTGCAATTCCTGTGTTGTATTTTCTCCTTGATAAAAGCTAAATTTCCAGCAGGAAACCCACAATAATTTCTTACCTGCCCCTAGCTATTGCTGTCCTGGGATGCCACAGGTGTTCGTTTCTTCCCCTTCTTGAGTCAAGAACTCCCAGTTGCAAACTGGGAACACTCCAATAAGCAACTTCTCACTTATCCAATCTGCAACCTCCTCCAGAAAGAGATCTGTTTGGGGACTCAACCTTGTATGAGAAAATAGCCCCATGAAAGGAGAGAAAAATTAAAAAGGAGCAAAGGAGCCCTTAGGATGTCTTCCCCTTTTCCTCCAATGAGTTATGGCCAACTCTTCTCCTCCTCACATTAGCGTGTATTACTTGTGTAACCTGACGGCAGAGGAAGGGTGGGAGAGACAGATGAGCATGAGAGAGACTGAAAACTATCAGCAATAAGTATCTCCAAGACCTCTCTTCCTTTTCACAAGCAGTTTGACTTCTAAGTTCCCAGTGCCCCAAAATACCTGTTTTAGCCCACACAGTCAGAGCAAGACCTTGTTTCAGAGGAAATGGTGGCACAAATGCTCCAGAAGAGCATCCTCACAGCCTGATGAATTAACTAACTGCCTTGCTGAGTTGGTGGCTGATCAGCATTGCAAATAGGTGCTGCTTTGCACAGCCCAGGCTCCAGAAAGGGCTGAGGGACCCACTCACACAGCTTTACACTTCATGCCTTTAAGCAAGTATTATTTATAGCCTCACACTCAACCTGTAATAAATGCAAATCAGATTAAAAACCCGTTAATAGCTCATATTTATTAGCAGTGCATGGAAGATACTCATAAAAATAAGTAAATTATGTTGGTGCAAGCCTGCACATTCACTCCTTTAAATGAGATTTTGGGTTCATTGCATATTAAATCACTTGACTCTTGGATTACACAATATCATCGTGTCTCAAGCAAGTTCTCTAAAGATACTGTCCTGCTGTTTTAGCCAGCGTGCAGCAGGGCCAACATTTAAGAGTGCTCTCAACCCCATACCGACAGTCCCAATGTTTCAGTGGCCTGTGCTTTAGGGCTCTCCTAGCAGCAGTGCTTCCTTTGTCTAGACATTGTAAATGTTTGCTACCACATAGGACATATGTTCCATAAGTAAGCTATTTTTCTCCAGCATTTTTTATGCAGAAAAAGCTACAGTTGGATACAGGAAAAGACCTTTAGAGGATCTTATGTTTTTCAGGACTGTCACCAAAAATTTAAAGGGACCTTCTCACTCAATCACTTTTCTATGCTGCTCACATGTTTCTTCTAACTCATCACTGCACAGACTCAACTACAGGCTCTGCAGACCTCTTTCTGACTTGGGCATAAACCTGCTGCCCCAGGGAGAGACATGCTCCTTCCTAAACACCAAAGAGAAAGAGGTCATGTGGCCCTACAGCACAAAACTGTGCAGAAAATGAATGTGGTGAGATGTGCCCTGACTGCTGCCCCACTTGAGGATTAGAAGAAACAGAATTTGTGTTTTTGTCAGGATTCAGCAACTTCCTGAGGAACAGCTATGTACTTTTAAAATTCCCAGATAAAGTCTATTGCAGCTCAGTACTCAGCAGACATTAAAAAATTGGAAAATTCTCAGTTAGGATCTTTGCCAGCCTATCCTTTGCTCCGTCTTACTGACCCAGCTCTACATCAAACTCAGGCTACCTGGCACAAAACAGTACTCACCCAAGAGCTACACTTAAATTCCTTCCATTTCAGTGCTCACAGAGATGGATTTCCCAGCTCCTATGGTTTCCAGCCTACGTGAGTGCAGATAAAGTCCACATTTTGTATGGGGTCAGTCTGGCCCTTGACACAGGTACCACCAGCTTCACACCCAATTTTCCAAAATCAAAACCAGATATGCTAAATGTCTCTTCCAAGGGTATATTTTATCTCCTGGAGTGTGGGAGTGGATGAACAGGTAAATCCAGAAAGTGAAGCAGGTCTCATCTCTTGGCACTCACTAGGCAGGCAAAGAGCAGGTACCCAAGGTACTGCCAGTACCCCGGCTGAGCCCTTGCTTCATATGACAACAGCAGATACAAGGATCCATTGTTGAGAGACTGAAACACAGCCGTGACTACACACATTTACATACATCTCACTGCTTAGACAGAGCCTTGGGAAAAGACAAGACTATCGCAAGTGCTACGTTGCAAACACAACAAATATAATCTGGTTACAACCGACTGCAGAGCTTATGATACCGCTGGCTATGGGGAAAAAGAGAGAGAGGCACTCTGAGAATTAATGTTCTTCCAGTGTATAGAGAAACAAATGAGTTTCTGGTGCTGAACAATTAGTACTCCTGTTAATTATGCGTGCGGGTTAGAAATAACACCAAGCATTTGGGACTGCTTCCATTTCGATTGTTTTCTTTCTGCACTGGATAACAAAAATATATTCAGACAGCTAAATAAATCCTTCATAACACTGATGGGACTTCTTGTTCGCAGCAAGCAGTTATGCAAATTGCTAATTATGAGGCAGAGATAATCATAATCTAGCACATTTATGCAACCACATGTACAACAGGGATAGCTAAAGCAATAGTTGCCTTATTGTCCTCACTGCATTTTTAAAAGTCATGCCAATGGCTGGCTCATTGCTCAGCATCACAGCCTGGTGCAGTGGGTGTTACAGCCCAGGAGCAGCCACATGCCCCTGGGATGCCACAAAATAGGTTTAATAGACCGGAAAATAACGCAGTCACGGGAATAAAAAGTCCAGGTACCTCCGAGAGAAATAAATGGGAGAGTGGGTGTCAAAGCATCCCCACTGATTTTGAATTGTCCCTTGCTGCACCCCAAGCTCACACAGATGCTCAGCTGCTTCTTCACAGTGCCAGGCTTCAAATCCCAGGCTCTCAGGACACCACTGGGACAAGTCCCACCAGCTCCAAACCTGCCTGAAATCCTGACCTGTTGTGTTTGGGAAAGAAGCACAAGAGATGGTAGGTATCCCCAGAGCATCCAGTTTCTGGGATGAACTCTCAGGTGCGAAAGGAAAAAGACTCAGAGCTACCCAAAAAAGTGAACCTCCTACCACTAGTGAAGCAGGTACATGAAATCTGAGCTGCAGTGCTTATCCTGAACCACATTTCATAAAACATATGAGCTTCAGGGATGTCCTTTTGCTTCACACTGAGGGAGACTGATTTAAAATACCTAACAGTCAGAAAAAAGCCCCAAAAACATGACTGAGAAGGAAGACTGCACACAGATACAAACCTGCCCAGCCTAGAGCAGTTCCTGCTCATTTGCTCTCAGTCAGCACACACTTGCCTCGCTATTTCTGTCTAGTTTCC
This sequence comes from Manacus vitellinus, assembly GCF_001715985.3. NCBI lineage: Eukaryota > Metazoa > Chordata > Aves > Passeriformes > Pipridae > Manacus > Manacus vitellinus. The sequence continues at coordinate 10,615,642 of NW_021939395.1, forward strand.
CAGGCCAGTTATTCCAGCTCAATAAAACCAGCATTGCGTTACCATTTTCACTTAAGGCTTCAAATTCCAAATCTTACATCGTTTACTGCAAAAAAAAAAAAAATAGAGGTAGGAGCTCAAAGTACTGCAATGCTGGGGAAAGTGCAGGGTGACGTCCAAAAAAAATCCCGCAAGGGAACAGCCTGGAAGAAGGCCTGCTTCTGCCCTAATTAGCTATCGTTTTGGCAAACCCAAGGGAAATGCAGTGAAAACAACCCTGTGACTTCACATACCCAAAACATGGAGAGAAGCTCTGGATGGGCTCTGAACTGGAAATGATGGATGTTGCTCACTCGTGCTGTAATTAAATCTCCTTCCACAAAATAAGAACAGCGATCTGTGGCCTGTCGAAAAAACCTGCTGCATCATGGAAATGGAAAAGACCAGTCGGACGGACCTGGGGGGAATTGCCAGGTTGGGATTTTTTTTTGCCTGTTGGCGAGATATTAAACTCCAAGAAAGGAACAGTTTGCTCAGACCTGATTGCCTCTGCTGAGTGAGTGACCAGAGCACAGCAGCAGGAGAGGTGTCCTGCCCTGCATCACAACTGGGGAGTCACCCTGTGCTGGAACTCAGAAAGCAGCCACCACACCTGGATGCTGCTGCTCAGCACAGTCCTCCGCTTGAAAGGGGCTGGAGGCAACCAGGTAAGAGAGCAAATTTGTGTAGGGCTGGATCCCTGTGCATACCCTGCCAGCCAACCTGGCACTGCACCTTACCCGGTGGTGCTCAGGCATGTGCCAGACCCACTGTATCAGAGCTGGTCTGGGCACCTTTCCTCCTGGCACCCCTCGGGAGTCATCCCAGTGCCTTGGAGAGGGAGTACAGCAACAGCAGGGAAGAGCTGCATCTAAGCATGGATGCTCCCACTAACAGGAGTAGCTTTCTAGAAGCGAATGCAGCGTAGGAGAGCAACTCAAGAACAGAAACCAGAAGCAATCCAGGATCAAGCCTTCAAAACCTGAGAAAAGCACTGAGAATCCTTGAGCTACACAAACTCATCCATGCCTGGTTATTTGTATTTGACTTCAGCTCTCAGAGCATTTAGGTTCTTGTCTTCAAGCTGTCCTTAGGAGCAGGAGGATTAGAAACCTACTTTGCTCCTTGCAGAAGAATGATGCAAGTAAAATCTTAGTTCCTAGAGAGGAACCATCAAAAAACCCACACCAATTTCAAGAGGTGATCCTTAGGGCTGTAAGCATTTGGCAGGTTCCTGAATGTATTATGTTGTGTTTGACACTCACATGGCCCACCAAATTCAGTTTTACACTGGCTGGTGAGTATTTTGCAACACTGATACCTAATCCTTGGGGACAGAACAGAATATACCATAGACTGTTCCATTCTAATTGCTGATCATTTCCTCTCCAAAATGTCATGTAAAAGCTAGGTTAGACCAAAGAGGCAAATTTACATACTTTCAATAACAATGAGCTTACCTGCAAGTAGGAATTTCCAGAAGAGTTGAGATGAAAAATGGAAAATGTCAAATATCCAATAATTTCAAGTGTTTCCAATCATTGCAGGTGAAAGGCATTAGGAGAGAAACAAAAAGACACTGATTAGCATAACAATACAGTGTTTGCAACACATATTTTTAACACACTAAATTGCATTCATAATTCCAGTAAGAACCAAGAGTTCTCATTCCAGTTTTCCTTTACAGATTGGACCTACACCATTTTTCAGAATACTCTTACAGCTCCATCTTACAGCCCTCACTAAGGCAAAGCTTCCACAACAGTCACAGAACTGCAGACGAGACAAGGAAAGCTTTGCAAAGCTTGGCCTGAAGGCATGGGTCCTCCAGCCAAGAAAATACAAAAAAAACCCCCAAAAGATCCAGGAAAGGGAGAGCTGTAATTTATACCCTGTGGCAAGCAGAACTTCCAATTCAGAGTCTGCTCTGCTTTTACCAAGATTTCTATCTGCAGCTGGATGGTGCATTTCAAATTCATTCTTTTTTCCTTGTGGAAATCAAAACAAAGCCATAAGAACTTCATTCCAGCACCAGTCTGTTTGTTGCCCATATAACTTTACATGATCAAGCCTCACATAACTGTAATAAAAGAACCCTGTAAAACATAGTTTTATAATACTTGAGCACACATTTAAACAGCTGAGGAGTTCCTCCAACCTGATGAAGTATACTGCTTTCCATCTACTCCTAAAGACTGCTAATTTCAGGTGGCTTTCACGGCTCCTTTGTGGTTTGAATTCTTCCCCAGCAGCTAGATGGAAAGTCACAGGGCAGTTACCTATCTGTATCTCAGAGAAGGAACAATTCTCATCTGAGCAATAAAAGGGATCTACCTTTGCTGTGCATCCTTAGAAAAGGACAGGCTGGAGGTTGCTACATAGAAATCCTGCCTGGAATTTGTATATCTTGTAGTTGTTGGGTTTGTTTGTTGTTTTTGTTTTGTTTTGTTTTGTTTTCCTTCTCCTCCTCCATTAAAAGTTAAGGAAAATACATGACCTGATATCTCAAAGATAAAATAAGAAATATAGGATAAACAGATAGTTCCTTACAGCATTTCTAACTCATTACATTTGATTACACATTGGACAACCTGAACTCTTGCAATCATGTGAAATCAGTATCTGAACTGTCGAACAAAACACACAAATAATTTCTGCTCTCTGATTACTAGGAAAAACTTGAAAACATGATCCCCACAGGTCTGGTATAAGCAAATAAAGAAACCCCAGTCTGGCTGTGATCCTGCAAAGCACTTAAGCACATGCTTGGCTTTGCAAAATCAATGGGACTTTGTGAGCTTCTAGAGAACTCCAAGCTCACGAGAGATTTGTTGGATCAAATCAGGAAAAAAAATCTTAAGGTCTTAAGTCTCAAGCTAATGGTATTTCAGCTTCTCTAAAGCCTAAATTTCTATTTAAACACTGAGGACTGAGTTTAATATGTTTGCATAAAAATATTTACTCAGCAGTCTTTAGAAAGGTGGAAGGTCTTTGAAGACCTGCAGTGGGTGAGGGGATCTGATGAGCATCTATCAATCACTAGCACCCCAGTGGCCCCAGGTGGGATGGCAGCAGACCCAAAAACTTAAAAGACACTCCCAAATTCCCCATTTGACTCCATTACTGCACTCCATCCAGTACTTTCAACACAAACACTACTTCCATGCCTGTGTCACTTCAAGTCTGCAAGGCTTAAAATGGAAAAAAACCCTACAAAACTGTTATTGCACTTCACCTCAAGCCGTTAAAACCTTGAGGAGTGAAAAAACAGGAACTGACTAAATTTGAAGCATTTGGAGAAAAAAAATTAAAAATGTATAAGGATTTCACTCAAACATCTGCCAGGCACTGTGTGGCCCGGAGAGTCTTCAACCAACATATTAGCTCATATCAGTTAACAAGAATAGCTGACTGTTAGCAAGAGCTCAGAATTAGTTTAACACAGTTTTATGGTTGGGGGTTTTTTTAATCAAATAATTCAATCCTCAAAACCAACATGTTTCTGATGGGAATTCACTGGTTTAGTATCTCTCCAAGGGTCATTGCAAGCAGATACCAACAATGGGAAAATCAAAAAATCAATTCCAGACTCAACAGCACCTTCTCTTTCTTCTACTACTCCTTGTTTATAATGAGTCTGAACTAGAAAGTCAGGGGGAGGTGCCTGATGACAGTGAACAGTCCTGACACAGTGGGAGGGCAAAGGGAAAGGCAACATTCCTCTCCCACCCAAAGTGTCCAAGCTACTATCATGGCTCTTTTTCCAAAGAACCCAAGGAGATATCTCAGCAGATCCCATTGAAGCTGATACCATACAAAAAACCCCAATAAAATGGCGATTGCACAGAATTCAAGGAGAGGAAAAGGAAAGGAACAAAAAAAATATTGTACTGTAAAATGAGCTGAAGTGCTTTCCAACCAGTACTGAAGTAGACTAAACCTCTGCTATCCCCTTGTTTTAAACCTGACTATTTGCAATCAAAAGCAGAGACAATACTTGAAAGCCATTAACAACCTACATTTTGAGTTATTCCTTTACAGTAGCTGTTAAACCATAAACACGCATTTTGCTAATGCTCGTTTCTCATGTTTTCCCCCAAATGTTGTTTTTACTGCTGGATTGCAAAGATAAACACCACTGACTCCAATATTTCTTCCACTTTCTTTGAGAATGAAGGCACATTCCCCCAGCAATGTATTCACCAAGGCACCAATCACATTTTTTAAAGTAAGTGGATTTGATGATGAGAACTGCTGAACAAATCTTCTGCAAATGGTGTTTATTGCCTATGTGAATGTTAACCATGCCACGCCAGCTGATATACTGGTCCTTAAAGCACTCAGCTCCCTGTATTTATAGGAATAGCTCTCCCGCTCCGGAGTGCGAATTAGCTGAGCAAAGCCTGGCCATTTCCATCCCTCCCACACCCTCCAGTGCCATCACAATTTGCATTGCAGACTTCATGCTCATCTGAGCACACCTTCCCTGTAAAATACATTCCTGCCTGAAGCTCCGCAAAGATTAGAGTGTGTTACGCTCTGCAGTTGGTTTTCCTAAAGTGTTTCCTGCCTTCCTTAGCAAGGGACCTTTCTAAGCAGAAGGGTTTAGATAATTTCTTTCTGATGACAGGTTAAGTGATGAGTGATTTGTCCAAGTGCAGGATGTCCACATCCACATGAGGATTTTTTCCCCCAAAAGCAGAAATCACCTTGCAATTCCCTTAGGGCACCTGGCTTGACTGTGGAGCTGGCTCTGCTGTGAGCAAAGGGTTGAAAAAAGATGGCCAGAGACCCCTTCCAGCTTCTCACATCCTCTGATTCCACTCTGACACAGGTGTACCCACAGGCAGCCCACGCCAGCAGGCAGAACCCCCAGCCCAGAAACGCAGATGTGCAATTCTCTGCCCAAGCACCGTGACAGCACCAGCCAAAGGCAGCTGCAGGGCGCTTCAATACTGCAAACAGTGCAATATTCCCAGTTTAGAGGCAGGTTCCTCTGACACAGACCAGTTATTTTGCCATCTCCGCAGCCTCTGTGCAATGCAACATCTCCCCAGAATGAACCCTGAGCTGAAATAGTTCTGGACTTGCCGCCTGTCACTCGCTGTGGGCACTGGACTAAGCCCACATTCACTTTCCTCTGTAAAATCGGTTTCTCCAGAAGCATACTTGTAGAAACTCTGCATACCAAAAGGCAGGGGAAACACATTAAAAGAAAATCTGAATATTAAGAATTTTTAAAAGTTATTCAATAAATACTGTAGTCTAAACCAATTTTTAATAAGCCTGAATCCTTTCCAATTTGTCTGGTTTTCTTAGTCAAGAGCCTGCTTTTACAGAGATCTTGAGAAACTAGACAAACTGCACACAGAGTAAAACAGAGCAAGTCAAGGACAAAGCTACAAACCTTACCATCCATTTGGAGTTTGCAAGATTCTCAGAGATATTTTTTTCCAGTCAAGCTGATTAATGCTATTTTAATGTGCAATATTTTGTGTTTAATAACCCCGGCCTTGCTTCTGAAAGGAGGAAAGGGTTTTACAGTTCAGCACTTTACAGTCAGTTTTGCAAAGGGCTACCACTAGATTGCATCTATAATTTTTTATGCTGCCACCTATGACAGCAGATGGCAAACTGCCAAGGTGGAGTCTGACCGCCTGCCTGGAACAGCAATGTTTTGGGGTAGAGGGGGACAAAATATGGCTGCAAAAAGAAGAAATGCAAAACCAAAAGCAAAGCAACATAATTTGCCCAGGGCTGCTAAAAATAATTACCCAAGTATATATTTATTTTAGAAGTCTCCATCCCCTCAGAACTCCTGAAACAGGACAAAAAAAAATATAGAAACCCATTTCACTCCTCCCTCAGCCATTGCCCATCCCAGCCTGAGACTATGTGCACTAATAAAAGCAGGATGGAAAGAACATTAAACATCTGATGAAAAGCATTCAGGGTCAGTGTTCTGCATCGCTGCTCTGAAGGAGAGGAAGGTGAGGAGGTGAGAGTTGTCCCAGGGGAGCCACTGCCCACCTGCCACCAGTGTTCCCAAGAGATGCTACCAACGGCAAAAACCCCACGCCAGGGAGACAGGCAATTCCTGCTACAGTTCCACATCATCTCCTGCAGACCTTGTCGGGTCTGCAACATCCAGACCCAAAGTCAGTCCCAAAACACAACCAGAAACCTGCTGTGCTAAAGATGATCGGCTTCAGTTAACACCACTTTGCTTCTCCACGGAGCAAAAAGCCAGGGTTTTATTAGGATAAATTCCTTCCATAGGAAGGGCTTCACTTTTAATTACACCAATTTAAGGTTATAAATTGTTTTTTGGCCCGTATACGTAATTAAATATAGATGTTCTCTGAGCTTAATGTCAGTTTGAATTCCAGGCTGGATCAAGTAATTCGTTTGCATGTTCAATGAACAAACCATTTCTCCCACATTTCAAAGACCTGTGCTCATGCATCATGTATAAAGATTGCCTTTCTCCAAGCTAAAAGGTCAAGTAAAACAGACTTGAATTTACACCTGGCCCTCTAAGGAGGAAGGAAGGGCCCCTAAAAACCAGAAATCAAACTTTTGATCTTCCTGCCTTGAAAACCTAATAGTTCCAAATTTTCCCATCCAGCTAATGCTCGAGTCACTGGTGTGATCCCAAATGCTTCCACACTGTCTTGTGTCAACGTGAGCTGCAGACAGCAGGCTAAGGATGCACAGCCAGTGGGGTAATTGTGGAAGGATTTGGGATTATACTTTGTGGGGTCATCTAACTCGATGCTGATGGTGAGCCACAGTCCAGGAAAGACCATCAGACAAGATGCAAAAATGCACATAAAATAAACACCTGCATCTCCCAACCTCTCTGCACCAATACTGTTTGTTCAACTACAGCAGATTAAAACTGGTAGCTGGAGACTTATGAGAAATGAGCTGATGAGGACAATTCACAGTGGGGACCGTGGGCTCTCCTCACCTCAGAGTTCCCAGTCGAGCTCTGCGTGGGGTGGATGGCAGCAGGATGGCACATGAATGCCTGCATCCCAAATGTGCAGCCACCCCCCTTGCTGAACCAGGACTAAAACCCTCCTCAAAGTAACTAGGCTAAACCAATCTGAGCCAAAAAACTCCTTTTTGGAAGATGTTCTTCTCTGAAAGTGTTGCCCACAATTATTTGTTTATAAAATTTATTTAAGGTTGCTCCTCACAGACCTGACCAAGTTGCAATGACTCCTGCACACAAGCACCCACCACCAATGAGATATGCATGGAAGAGGAAGGCTGTCAAGACACTGTCTGCCTTAAAATTTCAGAGGAAATTTTTCCTGCTCTATAGGGAGCATCCTTTTTCCAGCAGGAAAAAGGATCCTTTTTCCAGCTCCTCTACAGAGGCAGCCTTACATGGAGCAGGCTGGGCTCTCCCTGTTACCCTCCCAAAAGGCATAAGAAAGGCAACAATGAGTTACCAACCCCAGGTTTTGCCCATCCACTGTGGATGCATCCTTTTCTAAAAAGCATTGTTTGATACCCTAAAAAAAGCAGACACCAGAAGACACCAAAATCACTGTGTTGCAGTAATTGCTAGTGATTTTGCTCAGCTTACAAGTACAGAGCTGCTACCCCTTTTATTTCAATACCTCTGCAAAAGTCAGCTGGCACAGGAAGATCTGGCCCATTTCTTGATTTACTTTGCATCACTGTTGGTAACAAATGTTTTACACATCAAGTACTCCACTGAGATTTTCAGGTAACTTGTTTGTACTCAGATGTTTCCTCCTCTGGGATTACGTTGCTCTCGCTAGAACTGGGAGGGAGGGCATTGAGATGAAATCCCAGCTTCACAATTTTGAGATTTCCACGGGACTGTTATTAAAAGTAGCAAAACTTTCTTCACCTAGGGAAGCAGAGGGGCTATTGTAAGCAGGCAGGTTCATTTCCAACCACTGCCCCTTGGGATCAGTGACAGCAACGTTGACACCAACTCTGCACAAGCCATGTCTGAAAATAATTGAGAATTGCAGAAAAACCCCCCTTGCACTTCACCCGTCGGCGCCTCAAGGCTGTGATGCTCCTGTCCTCACCTGCAGCTTCCCACACACAGCAGCACTGTGGGGAGGGAGCTATTCTTGCCCTTTATATAACACAGGATTAATGACTCTTTCCCCCTGTGCCCATCACTCACCCTTCCTTGCCCTTTTATCACCTCTGCAAGCAGCTGCTGCAATAGAGGCTCTGCAAACACCACTAGTCCCAGGGATCACCACATGCATTTAAGTTTTATCTGTTTCAAAGCACAAAGAAGAAATCCTGCAGAAAAATCAGGAGCAGCCTGGCAGCTCTAAGGCTGCATTGATATTTCTTCTCTGTTTCGCTGCACTTTTTGTACTGATGGTTAAAGCACAGCCATGCAAGGATATCAGGTCTAGGTTATTCAGCCTCTGGCCTCTGGCTCTGGATCCTCCACTAGATTAAAGAGCTCTTTAGTAAAAGTGATTTTCTCTGCAGGAAGGTATTTCTACACCAACCACAGCTCCTTGGCTACCTTTGTGGCAATTTGAAAAGAAGTTCAAGGATGTCTACATCCCACTTGGGCACCCCCGTGTATCTTTTCTAAGGAGGTGGCCCCCATAGCACCATGATGTGGATGGTGGGACAACACAGTGGCCAGTGGGACAAAATGCCTCCACACTGTCCAGTGGGCCTGGGCTGCCAGCAGCTCCCACATCTTGCATTTTGCATCACCCTGGGCATGGGTATAGATGGCAGGGGAAAGACTGATGCTGGGGGGGCAAGGGGAGACTCTCATCCTGGGCAAAAACAAACAGGGATTTGGTCAAGTGATTTTCTTCTTCTCACTGATCGTTTTCTATGCTAAAATAGCTGCTGAAGGCAGTTGGCCTCTTCTCTCCTCTCCAGGCTCATGCCCAAGCTGCAAATGCCATCATTGGCTGCTGCCCATTGAGGTCCCCCCACGCACTGGCTGAAGACACACCTGCAGCACTGCAGTTGAGTGTCCCCAACAGATGGGAAAGGAATAAAAAAAAAACAGAATAAAATAAAAAACAACAATAATTAAAAAAATCAAATCTCCTGATAGGTTTCCTCGACCTATTTATTTTTACTTTTTTTTAAAGTGAGTATTTCCCGATCAGCTGCACAATAAATTATTTGCCATGACATTAATTATGCATTATTTACTTAATACATGGTAATTTATGTTGTCAATGGCAATATTTCTCTGTGCTGAAGGTGCTGGATGCTGACTAGTCACCAAGGGAGATGCTGCTATCCAGTCTGAACAAAATACTTCACAGTCATTTCAGACATCAGTAGTTTGATGCTAACTTTGAGGAGACAGGAAACAGCAGAAATGTCTAAAACATCCTGCTAAAATTTCTCTCCACTGAGACATTTCAGCACCTATTTCCTCATAAGAGCAATAGGATTTGGCACTACTTGATCATCTGGGGTTAAAAGGGGGAGGATGGAGGAAGGTAAGTGACAATTGTACAGGAAACTCTGTATTTCACTATCAATAGTTAATCTACTGTGTCACATTTCTTAGAGAACTAAATGAAATGCAGTAAGCATCATGTAAAATTGGAGTTAGGGAGCAAAATGATTTTGTAGAGCAAATAACTGTCTCATACTGGCTGTTTTATGCCCTATTGAACAACCAGCATTTTATGAAAACAAAGTTTCATAAATATCGATAGAGATTTCCTTCGCATGCAGGAAGAACTCTGTGGATTTACAGGGGCTCAAACAAGAGCAGGAAGAGCAACCAAGGGCTGAGGAGCGGGACCCAGCCAGTGCTGTGGGTCTGGTGAGAGAGCAGCAAAAAGTGTGGGGCAGGGAGTCTCCTTCTGGAGCAGCATCACTCCACACTGTCACAGCTAGAGAGGTTCAGCAGCTGGAGCAGCCCAGGAGGCCTAAGGAAAAACCTGGCAGTCAGAGTCTTGAGCATCAGGGTCCAGGGAAGACTAGGTGTTAAGAAGAAATTAGAAATTCTTTCTTGAGAGGGTGGTGAGGTCCTGGCACAGGTTACCCAGAGAAGCTGTGGCTGCCCCATCCCTGAAGTGTTCAAGGCCAGGTTGGATGGGGCTTGAAGCAGCCTGGTGTGGTGGAAGATGTCCCTGCCCATGGCAGGGGAGATGGAACCAGCTAATCTGTAAGGGCCCTTCCAAGCCAGGACATTCCATGATTTTAAATCTTGCTACTGCTGGTTGGGGTCCCAGCACCTCCAACTGAGAGGGGCCAGAGTGCAGCACTCAGCACATGCAATGGTGAAAAAAGGGAAGCTTTGGGTGCTCTCCTGGTCAGTTCCTAGCAGGATGGAGGAAAACTGCAGGGAATGCACCTGAGGACTCTGAAAAGTAGGATTTTTTTGAAAGACTGCAGAGAAAAAACTGCAAAGTGCAAAGCACAGACAGGCTCACCAAGGCTTCTTGCCAAGAGCCAGGGCTCATCCAGTAGGAGAAAACATGCTGAGATTCATACAGGAGTAAAACCCAAATGGAAACAGCCTGGCCATTAAACTACCTGGCATTGCTGGTACACACAGCTGTTTGCATTATTAGAAGTCATTTTCATATACAAGTCCCAAGGCTTTACCCAGAGCTCTGAAGGCTGCCCCATCTCTTTAAACCTGCCTTTGTACTAGTCAGGGTATCACTCATAGTGAGTTATCCCGGGCCTCAGCATCAGCTGGGAGACCTTTGCAAAGACATAAAAAGGTATTACTTTCATCTCAACTAGAAACCTGTCACCTCCATGACTCAGCCTCACCTCTGGCGTAGGAGTAAGTCTGACTTTACTTATAAAACCAGGATTTCTGCCAGATGCTATTGCAATTAGAAATACTATTTTTAACACCTCAAGTACAGCTAATTTATTTTTTGAAGATAAATCATGGCGAATCTAAATTAACTTCTATTAAATGAGTCAGGAACAAACACTTAATACTGCAATCAAATATTTTCCTCTGTTGCCCTCTTGCAGTTCTCACCTTCAAAAACAACCAGCAGCATCAGCACAACACAAAGACACACACCAGCTTAGTTTATGGGATGTTCCAAGACACACAAAACAACTTTTTGTGTGGATTTCCCAAGGATAAACAAAGTTTAAGAAAAACAAAGAAACCATTATTGTGAACCACGTTGGAAATGCTTCAAAAATCTGGACTGAAGAATTACTGACCCCTCTGAAAGCCATTTCACTGTGGGAAAAACAGTCTGAGTGTCACTGGGTCTGAGAAGAAGTGCTAACTCCCAAAGTATCAAGGCCCTGAAAGCAAAGCAATAAAATGTAGGTTTTATGAAGTTTCCTTGCAAGAAGGCTCCATCAGTTACAGCCCCCACGGGAAGAGGCAAGCAGCCAGCACCAGGGGCTGTGTTTTTGCCATAATGTGCTAATGCTGGCTATATTTTATACCTCTCTGGACAACACAACAGCAGTCCAGTCCTCTGCTCTGCAGGACATAAGGCTGAGATTGAGCATATCATCATTTTCAAGCCTCCCTTAATCCCTATGCTCAAGCTACATCACAAAACCCACCCTTGTACCCCTCTACCCTCCTGTAGCTCTGCTGGGCTCCATCAGCAGCTCTGCATTGCCCACTGGATGCAGCCAGCTGGCATAGCTGGTGTGAGAGAGGGTGGGTGAAGGATAAGGCTGCTGTCAGCAGCTGACTTTCCTGGGCTGACCCTCTGATAGCTTTTTTTAAGTTTAAATGATGTGATAAAAATCAGCAATGAATTATGCAGCATCGCTTGATAAGTCCTGCCCCAACAGTTCTTGAGAATCCCATTTTAAAGTTAAATTGGAGCTTGATCCTTTATCTCCAAGCTTTAATAAACTAAGCAAGCCATGTGCTGTCCTCTCCACTGAATTGCTCTCCAGCAGGCTGGGGTGCCCTGTCTCTCCCCATCCCCAAACACAGGGGAAGCCTGGGAGCTCTCCCTGCAATGATCCTGACCTCCTGCACAAGAATAGCTCCTGCAAAACAAAGGTCTTGCCCTTCCCTGTGCTGCAAGCAGGTATTTTGCCAGTTGTATTTTTCCAGCTTTGCACCCACCAGCTCTCCCTGGGAAACACACATCCCTGGTGCTATCATACTGCACCCCTACAAGCCATCACCTTGAGAAGTGCAACCATTTTTCCTTGGCCTTTGCTTGGTTTCACCAACTTTTCCAAGATTTCTTTGCAGTGCCTCTAAGCCAGTAAGTCTTGCATCTGATATTTATCTCAGCTTAGCAGAGTTTAACCTAGAGAGCATCCCTGGCCCTACCCCAACACTGCCCTTTCAGTCTGGGAGGGTGACAACTCCTATACTGATTCCAAGACAACTGTCCACTCTCTCCTGGTGGATTCATCAGCAAGAAAAATGGCTGTAGCCATTAATGGGACAAGTATTTTGATGGATGAACTACCACAACACTGCTCACTGTAACATTTCGTACTGCAGCCAACTCCTCTCCTGCCAAATGATGGAAGACCAAATCAGCAAAAGTGAGACTTTCTGTTTGTTCATCTGTTTTCCTCACTCTGGGCAGCAATTTTAAAGATTCCAGCCATGAGTGCTTTAGCAGAGAAGCTTGAATGGGTACCTTTCTGAGAGGTTAACTACAGTTCAGGTTTCCAGACCGCAAGGGCTTGCCCTGTGAGCACTTTTTGGAGATGCCACTGAAGATCCAGTGATTCAGGTGAGATGGTGGGACCAGGAGGTAAAGCGAACAATACCAATGCTACCATAATGCTGCCCTCTGTCTTTCTATGAATGCATACTGCAAGAGTACATGGGGCCTGAGAGACATCACACACACACAGATGAGACAGTCTCATCCCCCAAAAGCTGGTCTTACTGAAGCTGAGCCCCACTACAGCTTCTGGTCTCACAGCACCGGGCACAGAGTGGACCAGCATCCCATCACGCATCTCACTGTACACACTTTGGAAGGACTCAGAAAGTTCAGGGGCGATGTGCACACCCAGAGCAGCACCCAACACTGAGATGGGGTGAAGAGGCTAAAGTGTAAGATACCCATGATCCCAACATCCAAGAATGCAGCACTGGAGATGCAAGCTCAAATATTATTTTTTGAAAGCAGAGCAGAACACTGCTGCAGGATCATTTGTCATTCAAGAGTCTGGAAGAAAGGACACTGAACAGCACGAATCCAAATGTCCAGAATGGGAACACCCGCCTCGGCCTGACTGCAGAGCTACAGCCTTAATGGAGCCACTACAGAGGGAAAACAGCAACAAGCACCTCTAACAAAAGCTTTTATAAAGCACTAAAAGGCTGCGTGCTGTGACTGCGTCAGCCCGCGCCACTCCAGGTCCTGACTTCCTGTGCCTTGCCCGTGACGTAACCAAAATGGACAATTTAATTAATTAAATTAAAATGCATTAAGCAATCCAGCAGGAAGGCAGAGCTGCCTATTTCGGTTCTTCAGAAGTACCAATTATTACAGCAGGGGGAAAGAAAACAACCATCATCACAGCCCTGGTGCCATTAAAAATAAAATCCAGGGGGAAAATAAGCGTAAGCAATAGCAAAGCACAATGTGCAATGGTGGCCCAGTAAAAACAGGGAACAAGAACAGTCACTGCAGAGAAAAACAGGAAGGGAGAAGAGTGAAGCAGGCAAGCTGCTTGCTCCCTGCATCACTCCAGGGCAGTCCCGAATGAGCAGTGGTGAGTGGCTTGCTATACCCACCCACAGACTGTGCCAGACAGCCAAGTCACAACCCCCCCAAAATGAGCCAGTCTCTCCATAATTTGAAGCCGAATTGCTTTGGTGTAGCCATGAACAGAATCTGGCCTGCAGAAAGGATCAATTTCCTTGTTAAGAAAATCCATCACTATGCCAACAGCATTTTTACAGAGAAGGATATCCCTGGAGATGCCAGGGGACAAAAGTACCTGCATCCCAGTTGGAACACCCAAGCACCATCACCACCACCAAGCCTGTCTGGCCTGGTGACAGACATGAAAATAAAACACATCCTTGTCAACTGATGCTGCACATAGGAGGAAAATCGCTGTCCTTGAAGGAAACAGCCTTCAAATTGCAGCCAATGTCTTGTACAAGCTATTTGTTCCTGTATCTGTGGTAGCAGCCTTTGGTGCCTCCACAGGCATGGGGACAGACCAGCAACCCCAGAGTCAGCTCAATCCTAAGAGAAGCCTGGAAGATTGTCTCCAAAGGAGAAAGTCTCTTCCTGACTAACTTAGTGCAATTCCTTTGAGCTCTCAACAAACAAAACAAACAAAATAAAGAATAAAATAATGCCCCGCAAGGATGTTTTGTTGGAAGCTGGTCCTTGGATTTGTCCATGGCATGGTGTGGAATCGGGCTACATGTCGGACCCATCCTTGCCCAAAACTGCTTGACCCAAAGCACAGGACCAAGTGATGCCACCAACCAGCTTATGGTTTGAACCAATAGCCAGAGAGAGGTTGCTGCATGCAGGTGGAAGTAAGGCCTGATTCTGCAATGACACTGAGCTACAACCACCCTCATCCAAAAGCAGGAAGAAGCATGGGGAGACAGCAAAAGAGATTTCCCATGGAGAGCATCCTCCAGTAGGTCCCTCTCTGCAGCAGTCCTCTGAAGACAATGCCATGCTATGCCCTCATACCAAACCTCCCCAGTTTCAGCAGGGCCATGGTAAGGCAAAAGGCTATTTTATTAAACTCAGAACTTCCCTGCCATGTCCACAGTCCTTGACACGCAGCATCTGTTATTAGAACATTTATCTTCTGGTATGAGATGTGTCCTACATACACCCCCAAGAGCCATAGGCAAGAGATGTGGGCATGGAGTTGGAATAGTTTGCTAATATTTTACTTTTACAAATAAAACCAGAGAAAGGATTGCAGGCACGGGATGCCAAGCAGATAGCTGAAAGGACTGATTTGGATTGACAGCTACAGGCTCCTGCGGCCTCAGGAGAGAGGTTAAGACAGAAAAATGTTCCCACAAAATATCAGTTTACCATAACCACCTCCACCAGTCTTCTTCCACCTTTTCACAAGAATAACAATAAATGGTTTCTCCAGCTATTTCACATCCTGCACAGAGCAAGCACCACTGCCAAGATCAGAAAGTTCCTGCAACAGATTGCAAGCCTGATTCCTCTGCCATGTCCTGCAGACTTCTGAGGGAACCTGCAGAGCCATTATCAGTGCCGGCTCCCATCAATGAGTCTTTCATCTGCTAAAGCCTCGTATTGACACTCGCTTATTTATAGCAACTGCACTGCACCATTCATTTAAACACATCAGCATTTGTGAATAAACGATAAAGTGGACTTTGAAGCATTGGCCTCAGAACATACCAGCCAGAAACAGGAAACAAAGCTCTCTAAAGGTGAAGCTGCAATCAGTCATTGTCCCTCAGCTCTCTGCAACCTGACCTGTACCTGCAGAGGATGCACTTCCGTTCCCCAAGCCTCTCTCTTTCCAGCCAATCTGAACAGCACTGGAAGGCTACAAGGACTACAGTACTTCTTGGCTTCACTCAGCTCACCTTTAAATTAACTGCTTTTAATTATTTCCTTTGATTTAGTACATTCCAGGTACAAAACACCTGCTACAGATTTTTGCCATCGTGTTCTGTGTCGGCTGTCAACACTGTCATCATCATCATAATTCTATTTAATCATCACCTCTCACTGAGACTTCTAGCAGAAAAACAAACAGAACTGTTCATAACTCAACTGCAAAGAGTAAACCAGCTGAAGGGAGAGAAGGAAAAGGGCCTCTAATCCCCTCCAGCTGCAGCAAACATTGTAAGTTACAAGGGTAAGCCAAAAACATTGAGAAAATCCAGGGACAATATGAAAGATTTAGCAACCATGGTGTGAAGTGCCCGTGCTTTTCACTTCAGATCATGCAATGGTGAGGCTAATTTTTAACTAAGCAAAATGAACTGAAACTCCAAGCCTGGATCTCCAACTGGGAGAAGGGTAAGATCGATGCCAAAGCAACTGGGATGCAGATAGGAGCATCCAAGAGCGTGGCCTTTTCAAACCCCTCTGGAATCTCAGGACTGAAGCAGCCCAGTTTAGGGCCCATTGCATGTTGGCCTGAAGAAGCTGAAACCAGGGTTAATTTGGATTTAAATGAGTGTGAAGGAGAAGAAAATCAAGTCTGCAGGATTCAGCATTGATATTTGTGTGGCTTTATGACACAACTCGCAATATTGTATATTCTTATAGTTTCAGCTTTTGGCATCTGGCTTTCCAGCTATAAAACATTTGGGTCTTTGTCACTCTGGTAATGAACAGTAAAAAAAAAACCCAACCAAAAATTCAATGTGATCCAAAAAGCTCAACACAAAAGAAGTTGCTGCTCCCTCATTCTTGTGATTTTAATGTTCATTCAAATATATTTCACAGGGAGAAGCTGCTGCTGGCTGCTGCATGTGAGCTCAGGTCATGGTTGCTGCTACATGGAGCATCGTACACACATTATTAATCATGCAAATCGTGATCCAATTTGAGCTTAAATCCTCATAGAACTCAAAACTCTTTGAGCACAGTCCAAGACCTCAATTAAATAAGAAGCTGAATTTCAACTTGCCTGAGCCCATTAACAGTTGATCCTCAGGCACCTCCAACATGCTCCTGCAGTCCCAACTCTGGGTAGATCTTAACTCACAGATGTCCAGTGGGAACACCTCTCACAGCTGTCTACATGCAGTAAACACTCCAGCATCCAGATGTGCATGAGCAGATATTTATGACCTGGTATTATCAGGTACACTTTACTTTAGCCATGTTTTTCCAGATAACTTTCGGATCACAACCAAAGCGAAGCATATTCTGCAGCAAAGGTACCTGAGCACTAATTTTCTTAAAGCTTTATCTTATTATTTTGTTTCTGAAAAAAATTCAGAAGCACAGGTGGGCAAAAAAAGCAGCAGCACCGTGTCTTATCTGTGTCTAGAGCCCACATGGGCCAGGGAAGGGCTTCCTACCCCCATCTCTCCTCACCCCTTTAAAACCTTCTTTTCTGTCACTGGTATCTGGATGCCTGGCCTGGGCAGGATGCTCTTCTTGACAGCAGGATCCTGAAGCCCTTTTCAAAAAAAGCAAAATCCTGCATTTAGTTGGCCAGTGAGAAGCAGGAAAATGTAATTTTTTTTTTCCTGCAGTACCACAATATGTGATAAAATGCTATGCTTTAAAAAGAAGAAAGACTTCATTGGAAGCAGCATGTTACCTAGAGCATCGTTTTCAGCACAGAGACAGCAGGAGAACACTTTCTGTGGGAAGAGCTTGCTACAGGAGTAGGGTAGGTTTGAGATAACCTGCTTTACTCTGCACTGAGAAGAGCAGCACTCTGGCAGTCAGCATGAGGGGCAGCAATATGATGCAGCAGCTCTGATGGTTTTACCAGGCACAGAAAAATACACATCTCCCCTTTCAGCTCTTTTGAACCCTCTCTCCCAAAAGCGAATTGACAGCTTGCGGGAAAAAGACCTAGTTTGCTCAACAGTAAGTGCACAGTTTTGTGCTAATGCACAATTCTGGGTCCACAGGAGCACCACACTCCTGTGGCCAGGCACAGCAGGGAACGGCTGCTGAAATCAATATTGCTTATCAATGAAGGGGAAAACACATCCAGGTCTTTGAAGACTTCTAAGCTCATTGTAATGAAGCTTCCTCCTCTAATCTAGCCTGTGCACACAACACAAACAGCCAGACTTATGTTTGCAATTCCTGCATTTTAAATAATTCACAAAGGAATCAAGAGAGCTTATCACGGTGCACCGGGAATCGCAGCGGATGCGGTTTCGCTGCAGTGCTCCTCCCTTGGACACCTGTTGCTCCTGGTTCTGCAGGACGACCCTGGGATGTTTGGCTCCACAAACATCCCAGGAACAGCCCAGGACAAAGGACCACCTCAACCTTCTGCTCCAGATGCCCTCTGCAGACTTCTCCCACTGCTGGGGGAAAGGAAACACTGAGATTTTATACAGCAGACTCCTCCAGCAAAAGAGCCGTGCTGGGGAAAAAAGGTGAAACCTTCAACAGCCAGAAGAGAACCAAAAGCAGACCTTGGTGCACCAAGTCAGTCCTTGCCAGGTTTTGTATCCCAGTGGGAGCACAAGGCCTGTGGAGAGCTACTCAGCAGAGGGGGCTGCAGACCCTGAGCAGTGGGCTCTGCTGCAGGACGTCTGTGCTGAGCAGGGCAGAGCCACCCCCGGCACTGCTCCCTGCCTCCCACCAGCCATCACTGCTGCAACAGAGCCTTCATCACTGCCAGCAGCCCTGCTCCATCCTCAGCCCAGGGCAAGCAGGGGTGTCCAAGGAGAGGACATGCCTTGGAATAACAGAAAGCACACAACATTGGTGGAGGGCTACACGTGTGGGTACACGTGCGGGAATGGGAAGGAAGGCCAGGGAACTGCCCCAAGGGAGACACAGCCTGACACCACAGTGAGAATGCATCTCCAGTGCAATGTTTTCCCTGTTCTCTTACGCTTCAGCGTTTCCACTCAACCATATCCAGCCAAGCTGTTGTTACTGGCCACAGCACTGCTGCCCCCAGGGCTGAATTAGTTCTTCTGCAGCCAGCTCTGCTCTTGCCTTAAGGGTTGCCAGGGAGGGGGTGGAGGAAGGCTCCTTCCAGCAGCCACCCTCCCGGCATGGACGTGCAATACTTGTATAATTCACTTTGAAGCTCCCTGCCTCCGGGCACGAAGCAACCAACATGCAGTTGGATCTTGCTCCATAAACTCCCAGTCAACAGACAGCATTTCTCAGCACTGTCATCTTCCCTGATGGTTTGTCAACTGCTTTGCCCTCCTCAAAGAATGGCTTTCTTAGAGGTAAGGAGGCAGCAACCCTTTCCCTGGGTCAGATGCTGGTGGTCCAGCATCCCTCCCATCGAGGCAGGGGCTGCTGGAATTCTCAGGATGCCTGGCACACATCTGCTGCAGCTTCATCTCTTACACCTTTATGTTTTGCTTTCCCATGGCACACACTTATTGCCAGCAGCTATTTTTCTTCTTCCAGTTTTACTTTTAAAAACGGGAAAAAGTCGGCTAGCTTTCCTGATAAAAATCAGGAAGTCTGAGAAGCAACTTTGTCTAAAGGAACTGTTTGTAAAATGTTGAAGAACTGAGGGAGATTGTTTTCACCAGAGTTCATCTAGTTTGGAAGCAACTCTCTGGTTCTTTTTTCCCCAGAAACTCCTCACGTGAATATGCTCATCAGCCACGTGGTAGGAGCCCCATCAAAAATACCTCTGCAGGGACCCACCTATGCACCAGAACCCCAGAAGGATCAGAGACAATTAATTTCTCCCCGAATTGCTTGTGTAGCTGCCTCCAACTTATTGACATCCCCGTGTTCCTAAGCTGCTCATGCATTTCTGACCATGGAGGGGGTGATGAGAGGACTCCTGGAGCAGACCTGAGCAGAGGAGTGGGACAGGTCAGTATTCTGTGCAGGAGGCAGAGCCTCCCCCTGCCAAGCCTTCGATGGAGGGGTGAGCAAACCCCCAGAGAAAGTTGCTGACACTTTACAGCCCATTTGTGTAAATCTAGCACATTTTGCCCTCCCCTGAGAGCCACAGTACTTCTTGGCCCCAGCCTTTTAATCCGATGCTCACAATTAAGTGTTCTGCTAATTAAACAATCCATTGCAAAGCTGCTGTTGCAATGTCTCCCTCTCCCCTCACCGTAGCAGGGCAGCAGCCTCACCGGAATGATAGCAGCAGTCTGCTGGTGCTAATAGCTTTGGGAATAAGATGGCATTGGCCCTAGAGAGCACCAAACCCCCACATCTTGGGGATTATGTTACACTTCAACTTGTCATCCATCAAAACCCAGAAACCAATCTCACCCAGTGGAAGAAAAATCAATAGCTTTCTCTTTCAGCATCAGGGGATGTATTTTGTCTCCTCTCCCAGGGTCTTAATCAAGGGACATGATCCCAGATAACATATCTGTGATGGTTTTGCAGCAGCTAAGGACATCTGGCACATCACAGTGAGGTTTAGCCATGGGCCACTTCTCTGGGACAAATTTCATTCCTGCTAGGAGAGGTTCAACCAAAACATTAGATGAAGCAACACAGGCCAAGCCATGCAGGGCACTGGCAGAAGGACAATACCACATACTCCAGGAGCTGAGACAGAGACAGCACCAGTGACAATTTGTGTTCTAACTGAATGGCAGCCCAGCAGCATCCCTGTGCCAGCAGGTCACCTCACCTTGCACTATCTTTGAGATGAGGTGCAGGAGCATTACAGTACCCGGGAGTGTCAGGGAGCTGGAGATGCTGAGTACTCCTTGGCAGGAAGAAAGCACTGTAACCTATCACTGAACACCCTGATGGGGCTAATTGCTACATTAGACATCTGAACAAACAACACTAATCACCACATTAAACAACTACAATTAATGCTGTGCTGACAAGCACAGTGCCATGCTGCACACAACGCCTTCATCTCCAGTGCCCTGCACAACCACCCCTGCAGTGGGTCAGCTGCAGGGTCTGAACTGGTCCCAACAGCCCCAGACGTTCTTCCTCACCAAACCCATGGTGGAATCATTTCCCCTGAATGCCCATGAACTGAGCAGCAGCACACAGCATCAGTGACTTGCTCTCCTCCTTTTGGCATGTCCTTTGCAGATTGCACCTGCAAAGTGGGCAGAGATGTGTTGCTGAGTAGCATTTTACTCTTAAAACCTTTTGCATTTTACTCCCTTCTTCCGGAGCAGAAGTGGAATAATCTTTGAAAGGGAAAGGTGTTTTAGCACTTTGGTATCTTCTGAGCTCCTGGGGGAAGTGCAGTGACAGGGGACAGACAAGGACACGACAGCGCTTTCAGTCCTGACACCGCACATAGAGCTTAATCCTGTTCCCACGCCATGCAGTGCCAAAGGCTGCTCACCAACAGCCCCATAACTCTGCTGGGACAGCATGACTGAGCCTCCCATCAACCAGGAGACACCAGGGAGAGCTGGACTGTTTTTAGAGCCTCTGGCCTGGCAATGAATTAAATTTCATTTATTTACAAAAACAGCATTTTTACAGTGAGCCTGGGTTATAAGCATAAATAAAACATTTTATGTCACACCGAATTTTCACAAAAGGAATCAATAGAGTTTTGATTTAGTAATAACGAGAAGAGAGCCCTGTTTATTACCTGTCAGAAGAACAACAAAAAGCACCAAAGGATCTCACTCATCCTCGGCACTTCCAAGCTTCCATTTTGCACTGGCAGTGCCCCCAGCACAGGGAGCAGCCTGCAGCACCCCACAAGGCTCAAAGAACATCCCAAACCAGGCAAAAAGACACACAGTTCACTCTAACACTTTCTCCCCTTTAACTTTTCCCCAAGGACTCGCTGGTTTGAGATCTCTGCCCCTTTTCCATCAGGGTTTCTATGTGCTTAGATTGAGGGGGTTTGCATTAAAAGCTGCACCTACAACTGAAGTACCTTTGCTCTGCACACAGGACCTGCAGCCAGGGATGGTGAGGGACAACCTAGTCACCCCTTTGCAGCAAGGTGCCCAAATCCTACAGACTGGGCATGCTGCCCTCACATCTGCACCTCCCTACCACTCTCCACAGCATCTCCAAAACCCCACATCCAGGTCTGAAGATGATGCTGCCAACTAGGAGGGACATAGGACAGCAAGACCACTGAGCTGCTAACTTCTGGTTTCTTTTTCCCTCAAAAATCCATCCTGAGTTGACCAATGCTGAACCCAATGAAGAAACAAGGCAGCAGTTCACCAGGAACAGATTCTGGGGACCACGGGGTGCTGTTAGGACAAGGGGTCACTGAGCCCTCTGCCACTAAGCACCTGTGTCCACTCTTGTGCTGCTATTGCTGGATGGGGGCAGGAACGTGGAAAAAGACAAAGGATCACTGTGCTAGAGGAGGTTTCACTGCTAATTGGACTGGAAGAACAGCTCTGCCTCGCTGCGGCCCTGGCAGACGTCACCCAGTGTGATCTGGGCACAGGGGAGCACAGGTCGAGGCAGGCACCGTCTCATTAACACAGACCCACTCCAAGACTTGCCACATCCTCCTCCCCAGCTTGCAGCTCTCAGTTCCCATTGGATCCTTGTCACTGGGACTGGAAAACATGGAAGTATGAACTTGTTTGATAATATGCTCATCCGTAAGTTTCCAGGTGAGGAAGACGAGGGTGCCAAGCTCAGAATGGCACCAAGCCCTTGTCTGGGCTTTTCCCCTGCCCTTGTCTGGGCTTTTCCCCTCTGCGCCCGAGGGAGCAGGAGCCTGTGAGAGAGTAAAACTGCCTGTCCTCTCCACAACATCCAGAGTGATTTGCAAATCAAGTCTGCTCACGTAGTCATCATCAGGTACACGGGACTTCCAGTTAATTAGTTTCTAATGTTATTAATTACCTGTCTTGCAAGCATTTTACATCAGACATGCAATGTTTAATTTCATACATAAGAACCTAGAGCACTCAACTTCCAGTATTAATCGGGAGGACTGTTTTTAATGCCAGTCTCATTTTCACAGCACAGTACTAGTGCTTACATGAGGAAAGCTCTGCTACATCCCATCATCTGGCACTCAGTTATCATCAAGAAGCACAAGAACCACATGCTGTTGCTTAATTAAGTCCCTGTAGCACAGGGGGGAGTTGCTGTGTTTTTCGTTAAGAAAAAGACCCCCTGGGTGCTCGGCACCGCTCCTGTGGTGCCCTGAGCCCCACTGCAGAGCACAGCCCTGGGGACTCACCAGGCAGCTTTTGTCTTTTCCTCAGATGTTTGGATCGGGGTTTGCTCTCACTTCCTGCCCCTGAATGGGCTTGCTTCACAGTTTATTTTGGGAGGCTGAATATTGCACTTAGAGCACGTTTCACAGAATGCTTATAACCCCACTTTGTCACGGAGTTGCCTGCTGCTTCCTTCATCCACTGCTCACCCTGAGCCAGAGTGGAGGCAGGAAAGAAAGGGTGGGTGTGGGAAAACCATAGTTTAGCAGTGTCTATAAAATAAAAGGAGGCATCTCTCCATGGGTCCATTTGCACAGAGAAAATGCCCAACCTCATTTGCACATAGCAATAACGACCACAGCCATTAATGCTCTGAGCCACAGGCACTGAGCTCAGCCTGACAAAGGAGGAGTTGTGTTCCTTGCAGACAGCAGTCCCATGGACCAAAGAAGCCATCACCAAACCCCCACTGAGAGCTGGTACAGCAACAGCCAAGGGGGTCCCAGCCCTTGCCACACAGCACCCACGTGTCCCCAGAGTGAAAGCACCCAGTGGTTCCCCTGTGCTCGATGCTAACTTTGGGCCAGCTGGGTGTTCTCTTGGTTAACTTGCTTGGAAAACCCCCATGACACTTCAGCCAAGGGCTCTCAGCTGCTCAAAACAGCTCTACAACTGGGTGAAGTAGGAGAGAGTATTGGCACAACTCTGATGATGAGGCGCTGTAGAAACTCTGTTTCTATGGCAACACTGTATTACAAAGCTATTTGGATATTCATTAGGGTTTTCTAATTCTTCTAAACCTACTTAGTCCATAATTCCCATTTATTCCAAGATCCTCTGTGTGATCTGCATGACCCTCTGCGAACTGCGTGCTGGACCCTTGCTTTGAAAGGCTCTGCTCACCTGCCCCTCCAGGGAGGAGACCTTCCCTCCAGGTGTGCCAGGGCCGTGATGAATTCAGACAGAAGTGCAAGATCCTGCTCTGTATCATGGCTAAGGGAGTCAAGAAAGCAGCAGCCTTTTGCCATGCTCTGTGAAACTCCCGTCATGGCACGTGGAACAATTTAAGCCTTAAAATAGACCGAGAACAAAAGGCTAAGATCATTAACAAAAAAAACCAAACCACCCAAAACCAACAAAAAACTCAGGGAGTAAAAAGGTTCACAGGCATAAATCAAGAGAACAGAAGAAAAAGACTCACCAAATCAACAGCACTGCATTTAGATAACTACCAGTGATAGGGCACAGCCACCTGCGAGAATATGAGCCCCGTGAAGCAACAGGGCAAGTGCAGCAGTGTTTATGTAAGGAAAGTCTTTGTTTTAAGAAAAATGTGTGCACCAACACCAAAGTACTGCCCCTTGCACCATGTCACCCCAAGAGGCACAACCTCCTGAACACTGGGTTCCTTATGAACCCCACATCTCCTTGAGAAGGAGGAGGCCCTTCCCCATCACAGCCAGGAAAGGAGAAGGGGCTGCACACATTGAATTCACCAAAAGAGCAACTAAAACTGAAGACCCCACACTCCAGAGCACAGATTTCCTACTCTAACCCTTCTTGCTCCTACCACCTTCCTCCTTGCAAAGAGATCAAACTGAAAGAGCAGCCTCGGTACATTCACAGGCATCCAGCTCAGTCCTCAGCACTTCAACTGATGGCAGCAATGAGGTCAGCTAGGAGCAACTACAGCCCTGAAATTGCAACCTACTTTTATAAAATAGTAAAGGAAAAAAAGAATATCCTTTCCTCACACATGCCCCCCCCAGCATGTAAGGTTATGGTGAAACTCAACACTGCAGGGAGAAGGGAGGCAAGGATGTCCACAGGTATGAGAGGAGGACATGCCATCTGCAGGCATCACCAGAATCTCCAGGCTTGCCACAAAATGCAACATTCTTTGGAACAAAGACTGTGGTTTCAGAGCTTGCATGTAACTTATCTTCCTGAGTCTAGGTTAAGGTCTATCTGCATGTTCCTCTGAAGCACCATGGATCTGATCCCATTCAGCAATTCTCCTGTTTGCTGCTGGGTGAGAGTGGGGACTGTCCCATTTACACCTTGAAAACAGACAACTGAAAGATTCAGACATCGAACTGTACACTAAAGAAAAACTACAGTGTTATGCTGCAGACTCCACAGACAGGAATCAAGACCACTTTGCTGGCTATTTAGGGTGCACAAGGCTCCATCCCCAGCACTCCCTGTTTGCAATAAGACCCATGGCCATATCAGCAGCACCATCTGCAAGTCCATCTGAGCTTGTAAGCTAAGCTGGGCACTGTGCTTTCAGCTAGAGCAGCTATTCCTTGCTTCCCCATCGTGCAATGCCAACGACAACAAATTGTGGCTGTATATTACATCCCAGAAACAGCCCCACTGCAGCAGCAGAGGTTACTTAAAGTTAAATCTAATGTAACATGCACTTAAATATGCACATGCAAAAAATCAATGTGGCACTTTAGGCACAAGTATTACTGAGCCTAGATGTCCATTACCAATTTAAGGTATTAGTTTAAGAACAGCTATAAAAATGATCTCTGCAAACAAAATGGCCATCGCTAATAATCTTGCCAAAAGTGAAAAATTTACGGTGTACTATAATTACATTTCCAAAGCTAGAGGAATCACTGTGTGAAGCGAGAGCTCACGAGATGCCACAAAAATGTGTCACCACATGAACACATTTCTGCTGGGGCAGAGAGTGATGGAAAGCTGTTTGCTTATTCTTAGCCTCTAGAGGTCACAGCCTCACAGTTAAATCCCTGAAGTCAGACAAGCAGTCGCTATTTTTGCTCCAATACATCATTTATAAGACATTGCAATTTTTTTAACAGCCCAATTTAAGGTCTCAATTTTGCGGACATCAAAAGAAACTTTGCCTGGCCTTTCTAGCTCTGTATAAGCACAGGAAGGCTGTGCATCCATTCATTCGGCCCCTGCACGTTGCACAGGTCCCATTTGTGACCCGTGGTGCCGAGATGACAGGAGCGGGTAGAACTGCTGAAGCATGAAATTGGTTTAAAATGATGAAGTGAAGATCTGTTTTTCTTTGAGATCAAACCACGCCTGAGAACGCTGACAGCAGTCTATTCTCCCCTGAAATCTGATCCATGCCATTGTTTTTCATCCCCTTATTTTCTTGTTTGGAAGCCAACACTGACCTACACTATACTATTACCTGTGAGTTTTTCACTTGACCAAACATCATCAGGCAGTTTGCAACAAGTTCTTGAAATGGAGAGGAAGAAATGCCTCCTTCCCAATTCCTCCAGACTGCGAGATATGAAGTACCATGACCTACGCTGGGCCATTGTGGAGGTGCTCCCAAATCTGCTGTAACTCAGGGCCACTCAGAGCCATGTTTCTAGCACTGGTAGACACCTCAATCCAGCCACCCAAGTGTGGCAACCACTTGGAACCATTTTAACATGGCATGAAATGGGCAAAGGCAGCATGTCGTGCTGAGGAGGGAGGAAGGAGCAGAGGATGCTCAGATGAGGATGGATGCTGGGCTCTGCTGGCACCAGATTCTTTATCCAGACATTTGAGTGCCAGAGCCATGGTGCCACCCTATCTAGATTTTGCATTATCAGAATATACAACATAGAAGCATGCTCCAAGACCGGAAAAGGACTTTCTTCCAGAGACAGACAAGCCCTCTCTTTTCACACTGTTCCTTGTTTATAAATAGTTCAAACTCATTAATAAGTTAAAAGCAGGTGATGCTTGGTGTGGTTCAATTACAGCTGCAGCATTTAGTGTATTACCACTCTCCAGCATGCCTTTGCCATGTACTAGCTTGTAATCAGACAACAGGCTTCCCCATAGGGAGCAAACCCTTGACTTCCAAGCAAGCAAACTGGTTTTTGTCTAAAACAGAAGTTTTAACATGAAAGCACTGCTGCAAGTTCTCTTTCTGGAGATAGAAAAGCTGTGCCAGAAAAGCAGAAGCCCAGCCCAGTGCTGAATGTACAAAATGAGGTCCCTATTTTGCAAATATCATCGTTGAGGCAGTGAACCCATTCTTCTCCCTCCCTTCTGCCTCAGTGACTGCCTGCCCCCATTGAAAGACATTGATAGAAAAGTCAGACTTCAGGTAATACATGAAAGAACCTCCCTGAGCACTTCTCCAAATTTCTCTGGGGCCTTGAACAAATGTTAGAAACACAGGTCATAAAACAGCACCTGCTTCAACAAGGCACCTTAATTTAAAAGTTACACTTCCTGAAACCCTGTCCTCATTCCTATGGTAGGCAGAGCTCATTCAGGCCAGACAGTCCTAAAGAACGCAGACAACTCCAACATCTTGGAACAGCAGCCAAGAAAACATCCCAAAGGAATAAAAATCAGTCCCCTCCCGCTCCCTTCAAAAATTACATTTTATTGTTTGTCTGTTCCAAAAACCCAACACAACACCAAACAAACAGGCATCTGCCAAGCACTTCCACTTCACTTAAAGATTCACTGCTGGGAATAAGCTGTTCACTCCTGCCTCCTGTATAAAATGCTGTGTGGCTCTCATCCTGCTGGGCAGAGACCAGTACCTATGAGGTCTTTTTTTTTTCTTAAATATATGTACCTTGATACAAATAACCTTCAAAAACATGAATCATCTGCCTGCTATCAGTTTGAGCCCAATGGCTATTTTTGAACACTCAGGTGAATCAGTGTTCATACATGTACTTAACAAGGTGAAATTTGGAAGAACCACATCAGGACAGACTTGGGAATGCTGTAACTGCAGATTCATCAAATTGTGCCTCAAAACCAACCCATCACTCTGCTAAAAATTACTCAGATATATGCCTCTGATCATTTGAAAAGACGATACTATTGTTAGGAAAACGTGCTAATTAGGATTCCTGTGCTAGTTTCAGGCTGAGTTTCTCTTCAAAATCTGCCTCTAGCAAATGCTGAATCCATTGCTTTTGTTTAACTAAAACAGGCTTATCTTTTTTTATTCCTTTGGTATATTTTACAGCTCAGATTTGAGTAAGAATTTCAGTTTAGAAACGAAAGAGCTCTTGCCAAGAACACATTCCTGTAACATTGCAATTTGATGGTTTGTTTTATTATTTTTTCCCCACTTAGATGTTTATTTTTGCAAATGATTAACCATCCTATATATGCACACAATGCAAGTTAGTGGTTTTCACCTATTCTTTGTCTGCAAGGGCTTAGCTACCATGAGCCAACCTGCATATTTAATGTATTTTAAACCAGTTGTATTTGCTGCATTATTGCTGCGGAGTTTTGGATGACATCCAAGCATACTAAGTTTAGCTACAAAACTGGCTCTTTTAAAATAATTTCCTTGTTAAGAAGCTGACTGCAGAGCCTCCGGCCGCTGCTTGGCACTGCAAAGCAATAAGTTGGGTGCTGCCAGCACTGGGAGAAGGCAGCAATCCATGGGCACCCATGGCATTCCTCCCCATGTCTGACATAGGGCATCCTGGCCAGTGCATCTGAGGGAAGAAGCCCTGCTGTCCTGTCCATTCCCTGCCCGTGTTGTTTGATGAAACCCCCAGCATTGATCACACCACTGCCTGCATGGCTCTGACACAGTGATTTACTGCTGGGCAACCCGAGTGAACCCAAATCCATCTCCACCACGGCTGGAAAGCCACTTTACTCACTTAATAATGGTAAAGGGCAGGAAAAGCTGCCTGCAAGCTCTCCCATGTCTGTTCCTGCATACCTGCAGGCTTGCTGGAACAGGTGTGCACAGAGGACAGCGTGGGAGGATGTCACACTGGCACAGGGGGGACAGCATGCTGGAGAGAGCCTCCTCCTCCTGGCTGTCAGTTCAGGTGAACAACACACAAGCCCATCAGGGTTGGGATGCTGGGGGCCATCCCTCTGGAGCATCCCCAGGGCTTAGTGCACAGGCTGGCAAAGGGATATCTGACAGTTTCAGCAGAGCCTCATTTCTGAAAAGCCGTAAGCCAGCCCTACCCAAATGAAAAGTGTGAATAGACCTGACACCTCTCCTTGGCAGACCTCTTTGACAAACCTCCACACACTGCACAGAGATGCTGCTGGATGCCCACACCATACAGACTCTCCAGGCTTTTCCCTAAGATTTAACTGGATTGGAAGGAACAATGATTTATAAGATAGCATGCAGCTGCGTCAAGAGAAGTACAGATTTTTCCATAATGACTTACTCAGTATTACAATTATTTCTTTTAAGGTTTCTGATTTAAATTAGTGATACTACAAAAACACTTCCTTTCCACCCTTTCTCAGACACATGACTGGAAGAAATGGAAGAGATTTCAAGACTTTTCAAAGGCTCACGCTTAGGGTCTCCTGCAAACAAATCCTTAGTAGTCTGACACCAATCCTAGCAAAGTTGGAACACCAGGTGAGATGGTCTCCAGATCTTATAATATTATATTTAATTCTTTGCTCTCAGAAAAAACACACTGCAGTTACTTCCTTGGCCTCTGTGTAGAAGCAGGTTTCTTTCACTAATTGAAACCCAGCTTTTATGAACACATTTGTAACTACAATTAACTTTCATACAGATCATCCTCTACTAGGAAAACTGAACATTTACTAATCCCAATTAGATTTGAGAGCAAGAATAGTCTATCTATCTCTTTATGATTATTATGAGAATGTATTCAATTTGCTACTTTCATCTAACAGCAATTACAACTGTTTACCAATTCTAAAGCATATCCTTTAGGAAGCCATGAGTCATATTTCATGCTAATCACTGTTTATTTAGTATTCTCTTCTGAAAATAAAGGGATCAGTTCACAAACCCTTAAACAGAAATGATAAGAAAGAGAAAAAAAATCAAATGAAGCAGTGCATCAGAAAGAGATAAAAAAACTAAGATCTTCCACATGCTAAATAGTTTTACAAAGCACCCATTGTAAAAATCCATCCCCAGGACAAATGCTGACTGCAAATACGACTGTTCAAGGCACTGCTTTGAAGCTCCTTGGAAAAAATTAGCAGCCTACTGGTACTGCAAAAAAATCTTCCTTCAAGGAGATTTAAGCTAAGTTTTAGAAGAAGAAAGATTCCAGCAAAGAGATGAGATAGCCATGAACAGACCACTAATGAATGCACCGTGTCTTCTGGGCTGCAAAACAAGTCTGTCTGCTCCTATCTGGTAAAGTTTGGGGGTGATGATCGTGCTCACATAGCAGAGAAATCCCCTCCTGCTTCTGACACCCTCGGGCACAGCAGGTTGATATGAGCACTTTGTATCCAGCATTTCTCCTGCTCTCCTCGCAGCCCCTCCATCAGCTAGTTTTTTACAATATCCTTAACGCCAGAAACACACGTGGCACTTCTCCTTTGTCATTTAAATCTACAGACATGAAAGTATTACAGAACCTGAGCAAGATAAATACATATTATGATCAGTGACTAGTGTGGAGAGAATGAGCACCTACGGGTTGTACATCCCAAGGAACAACACGGTTGTGGCAGGTCCATGTGTTCCAGCAGGAGTGAATGCCCTCTGCTGTGATCTGAGACTGGCCTCAGGTATGGAATGCTTACCAGTCCCCATCATGTCTGTGTGGTAGGGCAGAACATCAGAGTCTGGCCAGTGAGGATTAGTCTGACCTTACCTGACTCCAGATCAGATCCCAGCTGGGTAGAGATGGAGCCCAGCTGGGGGATCAGTGGAGTCAGTCCTCTTTGGAGCACTGGGTCTGCCAATGGGGAATCTCCTCTGGGGTCATGACCCCACCCAAGGTAACTCTTAAAAGGTTGAAAGCCCTCACCTGATCAGGTGAGTGATTGCACCTTTCTAAAGACTTGAGAATTCTTAAGTCAGCCACGTAATGAGTTTTGACATCACAAATCTGTATTCATACGCTGACAGGGCTTCAATTGGTTTAATTAATTTATCTGGTTTAACTGGTTTATAAAATATCTCTCATTTGAATATATCATTTGTTTCAATTTTATAAGCCTCTGCAACAGGTTGTCATTTCTAACCACCCACCATGTACACACACAAATCAGGAAACTGATAGCTGGTGGATCAGCACTGGCTGTCAGCCTGATCGGCTCCATGTGGCACTCTGGCCTGTTCTGCTTGTGCAAAGTCAAGCTCCAACTATTTGTATTGGCTAATCTAAAACTAACGGGAAGCAAATTCCAGCTTAATCCAATTATTTGTGCTAAATTAAAATCCCTCACTAATCCTTCATCAATGCCTGATCATTTTACAGAGGAGAGAAGCTGAGGGTTTCTTTAACTGATGGGAAACTGCACATGGTAACGTGAGCACAGGCCCTGCTGCACACCATGCATGAAAGCCTGCAAACCAGCAGGGAATCCCTGGGCTCCATCCCCGTCCTGGGCTGGACACGGGCACCACGGAGCAGCTGGGCCATCCTCTGCGGGACAGCTGGACATGGCAGGGAAAAACAAGGAAAGGGGAAACCATAGAATCATAACAGAGTTACTAAGGCTGGAAAAGACCTCTAAGATCATCAAGTCCAACCATTAACCCAGCAGTGCCAAGCTCACAACTAAACCATGCTGCCCTTCAGGCTTCCATATGCAGGTTGGTGTGGCACACACAGGGCACGAGTGCCTTAAATAAATAATTGCGGCTGCATCGTAAAATAATGAGGAATCTCAGCACACTGAAGACTTCAATAAAATCTCTATTCTTGTCCTGACACAAGCAGCTCCAACAGGAACTGTATGTCCAAACTGGGGTCTTAAACCCAGTCCTTGGGGTCTGAGCACACTGCTCATCCCTATCTTTCCTTAGGCCATCTCCAGCTCCTCCCAACTGCCTGTGCACCCAGCCAGGATGACCTGGCAGGGGAGTGCAAGCATTTCCACAAACACTGCCCACAGTGCACTTGCTGTCGGGACACACAGACGTCAGTCTCCCTGCTGCCGTCTCGACAGGCTTCACAAGACGCCCATTCACACCACACAACCCCCCCAACAGCCACCACCCACGTCTTTTCCACAGCACCAAAATAAACTCATTCATTAGAACACTTGACAGCGTTTTCCCCACAGAGGAGGAAGACGCATGAAGGCTTCTTCTGAAAGCAGCATTATTCAGTGCTCAAGTTGCTATTTATTTGTTAGATGATGAGAAAGAAAAGGAGGCATCTATGTACAACAGCTCTCTTGAGCAACATGTGAGTTTATTTCGAGTGTGCGTGAGGGTGGGACAGAGCCAAAAGGTGCTTTGCAAGCTCCAGCGATGCACAAAACCCTACTTTGGGTGGCTCCAGGAGCCAGCAGATTTCCAAAAAGATTCCCTTGCTGGTCTCAGAGACCTTGCAGCCCACAAGCAACTCCCTCACCCACCCACACATGAATGACCCAAAGCCAGCAAGACAACACAAACCATGGGAACAACTCCAGCAACCCTGCGGCCAACAGCATTTTTGCTGGAATAAGGCAAAGATCAAGCTTTCCTAAACTGCACCTTTCTAAAAGGAGAGAAAAAAAATGAAGGAAGAAAAAAATCCTTCAGCCACTACTAAAAATTAATGTGGGTTATATTTACTATGCATATCCAAAAAAGTGCTTTTCTGCTTTAGGAGATGTTGGCAAGGACATGACCTTTAATGCTGTGAGTTAGAGCAAAGGATGGATTTAGTGTCAAAGGACCATCTCCTGTGGAAAGAAGTAATTACAGCAGAAACCCACCTCATGAGGATTTTCATCCAAGAAAAGGTTTTAAAATATAAACCAAAAGGTATTCCTGTTAAGTACAAGCCCTAAAAAATACTTGGAGATTTTTCTCTGATCACCATAGGTGTGTTCAGAATCAAGAAACAGTCTTTCAGTTAAAAAACAAACCAACAGCCAAAATCAAGCAGCAGTAAGAGTGACTCATAGAATGGTTATTAATCAAATTGGGGGAAAAAGAATTCCTTATCTTCTAGACATCAGTAAAGGAAGGTTTTCTAAGGTCATAGGGTAAAACCTGAATGTTAAAATGAGACCTCAAAAACACACCAAGAAGAACCATTAGAAGAAATCTATGCATTTATTCCTCTCTGACAAGATGCTTTTTGCTGGCTCACAGACATCAGAAGTCAAGGCATCGGCTCTAACAGCCCATCTCTCCCCTCCACACATCTCAGGGCAGAAATCAAATATTTGGGACATTCATAATTCAAGCTTCTTAAATCTCAAAATTAAATTAAGTTTTCTTAATAAGCTACACATCATGCACTTCTTCTAAAGGGCTTCTTTTTTGAAAGATTTAATAAACCTTAAATAAATAAATAAAACATTGTACATCAAGAAGTCATAAAGTTCAAATATGATAACCTTGAATTTAGTTTCCTGCACATGCTAATGAAACTCCAGAGTATTGGCAATTCCTGCTGCTGCGGAGAAAAATAAATTGGGCAAACATGGTGAGTGCTATCCCTTAGTACAAATGAATATACACAAGATGCAAGAATGCAAAGCCAGCATGTGTGGCCAGCTATAATTTTCTGTGATTAGAGACTAAAATGAAATGTAAAACAACATCCCAGAGTGTCAAATTAGTGAAAAAAGTCATGAACAACATAAAAAGAGGATTTTTGAAAGCCTTACAACTCCTTATAAAAAATGATGGAAATTAAAAGAAGGTTCATCCTGGTATTCAAGTGGGTTTTCTGCTTAGCTTCCCCTTGCACCCACGATTGGATTTGTAAGAAGAGGCTTGGTGGGGTTTGTGAGGCACAGGCAGGGCCCCAGGCAGCCCCCTGGGACAAGGTGCTGGGCTGGCACAGAACCCACAGCCTGCAGCAGCCTTGGCTGGGGCTGCCTCCCACACTTGTCCTCAGCAGCATCCAAAAACCAAGCGATGATACACAACTGGAAGGTTTTTCAGACAGCAAATGTTGCAAGATGAGCCCTCACCCAAAGAGCAACAAAGCAATATACTACCAAATATTAAAAGCTCTTTAGGAAGACCTCCAGGAAAACAACTTGGGGCTAGAGAGTGTTCCCTTATCCAAACCCAGATATCCCAGTAGTTGTTACCGCAGAGCTCTGTCTGAGGTCACCAGGAACAATGCCACAGTCATACACGGTGACACAGCACCTGGCCTGCACATACAGCTGCATGTTTTCCATCAAGAACAAGCCATATTCAAGGCCAGAAGTATCTAATGAGTTCAGAAGAAAAGCCAGTCCAAAAGGAACAGTCTTTTAGAAACACTAGGGTCAGGTTTTTCTCCTCAAACTCTGGCAGATGGAGCGTACAGTCAAGTGTGCACATACTACACATGAAAATCCTCATTTTACTTGTTCCCTCTGCAATCACCAACCTGGCCAGCAATGTGAGATGCACTGGTGCAGCAGGGCACGAAGGGCTATGCAGGCAAAGTGCCTCCATGGGGAAACAAGATGTGTCACTGGTGTGCCATCTGCACTGTGCCATAATCAAAAATCCCCTGGCATGCACTTGCACCTCACTTGAAGAGAAGCCTGACAGTAAGGCAGGATACACGGTTTGGGACAAGAATCTTCTGCCCTGAGGTGCTGTAGGAAGGCGGGGACACAAGCCTGGAAATATCTCTGTACACTGAGCTGTCTCCCAGGCAGCTGCATGGCTCCCTCCCTGCCCCTACTACTAAGCAAGCTCTATGCTGGAAATAAGCAGGATTTGTCTTCCCCAGGAGACTGTGAACAACTGTTGGTCTAATGAACATTTCAACCTCCTTAATTTCTAGCCAAAATGTATTTCTGGGCAGCTCATCCCCACAGCAATACACTGCCCATAAGCATTCAGCTTCAGGTTTGGAGCATTACTGGCAGATGAAGATGCATCTGCTTCCGGGCAGATAAACAACTCTGCTGAGGAGGCTCCAGACAACACATTAATCCTTCTAAAGTCAGTTGTAATTTAAGGTCATTAAACAAGTTTAAAATCAACAAAATCCATGCAGAAAGCTGGTGTAGGGGGTTCTTATGGACTGTCACATTTATCAGCACATCTGTGCATCAGGCTGCTTCCCAACATGGTTCTTCATTATCCCAAGATCTAGAGAAAGGAGCCATCGAGCCCTGGAGTCAAAGAGAGGCAATAAGGAAAGATGTGTGCTCTCTCATCCCTTCCCTCCCGTGCAGCCTCTTTATAGGACAAGTGGTAGGGGATCGAAGCAGTGGGACCTCATGCAACTGATTTCTGACACTTCAGATACTTCAAAGTATCTGCCTGTGAGACCCTGGAGAAGAGTCTAAGTGGAAGCTACACATACAGAGATGAAAACTCACTGGTTAGCACAATAAAGACCAAACAAAGCAACAGAGGCCAGTTGTTCCACTTCACAGAGGAAGAGGCAGCATTAGGCTAAAAGCTGCTCCTGGGCAGCAGATGGCTGGGGCGGTGTGCCCCAAGCAGAGGAGAGGTGGTGGCTCAAGAGCTCAAAGGGAAGACCCAGCACAGAGCACAAGACTTCATCAACAAGGGTACTTAGGAAGCAGGAGAGAGCAATATTGGGGCCAAATCCAGTTTTCCACAGAAACACTGCTCACCCAAAGGACTTGAATGCTTTTGCCTCATTTTGAAAAGAGGTTCCAAGTCCAGTAACTTGTGCACCTGTCTTGTATTCATGGCCACCCCTACAACAGCTTGTCCTCCCATGCCCATTCCCCAGTGACCCCAAAGAGGCTTTTGCATATGCCCACCTATAGCCAGCCCCAGTGACACCAATTTTAGCCCATAGCTCTTAATGCACCAAGGACAGACTAACTGCATATGAAACAGCTCCTCATTTACACTGGTTAAACTGGTATCAGAGTGGAGAGTTCAGAGCATGTGGAGCTGAAAAAGTGTCTGAAGCCCCACAGGAAAGGTGCTTTTCTCTTCATCTCTTTCATCTTTGCTTCAGGAGGCCAAGGGTCAGGTAACTTTTGTTCATTTATCACCTTCAGAGGGCAAGAGTAGGCAGCACAGAAATGAGTCTAGAACTGAGATCACCCTGGGCACAGAGCCTCTCCTTAAAAGCAGAAGTAACCTCCAGCAGAAAATCAGAGAAGACAGAAGACAGGTCAGAGCTGAATGATCCTGTGAGGTCACCTGACTTGCTAAACTGTTGGTCCATAAGTCTAGGACAATGCTTAGCCTTTCCCACTCAAGAGCACCTCTCAATTGCTAACACCTGCAGCTTTAGCTGACAGTCTCTCCTTGTTTGTTTAGCTTTCATCAGGCAGCAATATCAGCAGTTACAGATTTTTCTTATAAGACATTCAGTTCCTGTGCACTTGAAGGGGAAACAAAGTGGAAGTTTATTAAAGTTTGGCTCTGTCATCAAGCCAGTTCAAGCCACAGCAAGTCTCTAAACTTATTTTACTGCTTCCACAAGACTTTGATATGAGCTTTTTCAGGACAGAACTACTGGAACTCCAGCCAAAAAGCACTGTGCAAGAGCCCTGCCCCATGCTCTTGAACTCAGCACTCAGTGGATTCTTTTTGGGATGGATGCCCTGGGGATAGACAGTAAGAGACCTTACCATAATGCAGAGCATCACTGACACACCACAAATGCCCCTCTAGTTATCCTTAGGTTTCCCCAGGAGGCTGCACATCACTGAAGTCACAGCTTGCCTCTCTCGAAGCAGGATTCAGGGAATAGCATGGCTGGTTTCAGCAGCAAAATGTAAAACCTCTTTAAAACAAAAGGACTGTGATACTTGCTTAGGTCAATGATCTCTCTAGTCCAGAATTCTCAGGTGATTTCATTCAGTCTTTGAGCTCACATAAATTTTGAGTACCCACAGCGAAGAGGAGTTATGAGGATCCACCTCCCACAGGTTGTTTGAAGTCGATGCCTGCTGGCCCTTGTACAGCAAGACAGCAGTCAGTGATCCCCTGTCTGGTCCCTTCTAGCCACACGTGGTTTTGCAGGTTTTGATCATACTCTCACCCCCCCACCATCAGTTTTCCAGGCAGCATGAGCTCTCTTTTGTGTGCAACTCTGAAGCTCAGCCCCCTGCTCAGCTGCTTTCCCTGAGGTGTCACCTATGCAGAGAGGGACCACTGTGGTCCTGGGAGGGATGGGACATTCACATGTCAAAAGAAGTCTCATTAACTAAGAGAGGCTTAAGCTGACAATGGTTAGATGCAAAAAAAAAGAATAATTAACCCATGAGCAAATCTATTCAATTTTCTTACTTCAGATGCATAACAGAGGCCCAAAGACATGGCTGTAAGAGATGCCCTGCAGCACCCCATGGGAGGGGGAAGCAGCAGAGTTGTAACCTGTCCTTCAGGCTGTTTACTACAAAAAAAGTTTCCCTCAGATACAAAATTCACAAAATACTTCCCACACATGCTCCAGCATAAAATCTGAGTCCTTACAAAAGCAAGGACGGTGGGACAGACAAGACCCTCCCGCACTGGAGCCTGGACTGCACAGAAGCACCAGCAGGTCTCGCTTCCCACAGCGTTTGCTGGGGTCTCTCAGCCTGAACTGCAGCCACCATGCAGAGGGAACCACCATGAACATCCCACAGGGAAAAAAGGCAACAGGTCTCAAAGGCTTTACAGGGAAGATGTAATGCCAGAAACATTGCTCCAGTCCTGTGCTTTCAGTGGAAAATGGGAGACTATTTTTTTCCTCAGGTAGAAGATAATGAGTAAATACAGAGTGGTGGGAACAAAAGTTTTAAATAGGATTTTCCACTAATGACTTGGTCTTTATCATTTCCATTTTTCCACTGCTGCAGGAACATTGTCCCCACAGCCTCTCCTGGGAAGCATCGCATGATGGTGCTTGCACAGCACCTGGCAGGGGAAGAGATCAGACCCCAGCTGAGCTCCCAGCACATTTCTCTTTATAAATACAAACTTTATTTGTAACTATAAATATCCCTAATATACAATTTTGTTTAAAATATAAAAATCTTGAAAGACTTTCACCAGACAGTATTTTGCTCATAGATTTTCCCTCCAGCAATTTGGACGCTTTCACAGTGGTTAATCTTTCTCTTTTCCTTACAATAGAAAGTTTTCCTCAGCCCCCAGGAG
Organism: Manacus vitellinus; assembly: GCF_001715985.3. Taxonomy (NCBI): domain Eukaryota; kingdom Metazoa; phylum Chordata; class Aves; order Passeriformes; family Pipridae; genus Manacus; species Manacus vitellinus. The sequence continues at coordinate 10,653,369 of NW_021939395.1, forward strand.
ATCCATCTACACAGACTGGCAAAAAGAAAGGAAAATTCTTCATGTGTGAAAAAAGCAGAGCTCTATAGAAGCATTTTTAAATTCTCTCAATCAAGAAGAATTTAAGTATTAAGCTACAAATGTTAGAGAACTAATTTCACACACTTTTCTTTCCTCCAAATTAAGCTCTGTTATTCTTTAAAACAGAAAAAAACAGCATTTTGCATTGTAAATTACTTCCACTGCTGTGCCTTGAAACCTCAACAAGCTACACTGAAATTCACACACACAAAAATCTACACTTTGCCGTGAGCCTGACTATACCCTCCTCCTTTTAAGCCCAAGTTACACTCCCAGTGATTCTGTGAGACTTTTTGAACAACATTCGGAGTGCAAAAATCCAGCAGCTTGTTCCTGGCAGAAGGGCAACATGGGAAGTGATGTGCGTGCACCGACTTCCCGAATTAATTGGGGTCCGGTGGCACATGGAGCTGTGCAGCACGCGGGGAGAGCGCTGTGTGTGACCAATTAGCATTTCCCCCTGTTCCCCAGGCTCGGGGAGGTGTGACCACGCTTCCCTATGGGCACTGGAGGCAGGGAGCACGCTGGGAAGCATCCACGTGGCCCTCTGAATGGATGGCTGCCTTAATTAAACACACTGCTGAGCGGCGGCAAGGATTTAGGGGGTATTTTGACAGGAAAAGGAGATAGGAACCCAGAACGCTGTGCTATTTCAGATGTACTTGCACTGCAACCTACGTAAAATGTATCCCTGGTGGCACTGGTTGCTTTTAAACATCATACATGAAGAAACTCTACATGGAAGAGCTACACTCAAGGAAAACTGGTTTAAGCTCAGGTACAATCCCATCCTGAGCTACCCAGAAGAGAGCAGGCAGCAGTATCCTCTTCTGCAATGAATTTCCCAGGATCTACTGTCCTTTTACAGAGCAAGGTGCTCCAGGCAGGCCAGAACTGAAGACTGGGAGCATTTAAAGAGAGGAAATACTTTCATGCTGGCACATGCTACCTCTTGAGTGAAATGGGTGTGGAATTTATTTTCTATGAAAGCCTTGCATATTGAGCTAAATGCCCACTTCTTTATGTAAGAATATCCTCAAATCACCCAATTAGCACAGCAGGTACCCCACATGCATCATTCTGGAATAATTTTCATTCATAAAGTATCTCCTTCAACCTTAAAGATGGTCCCTTGTTACAGACACCTTCAATGACAGCATTGTACATTGCCAGTGAAAAAATCAGTGTTGACACCTACATTTTAAGTTTAACAGAAAACGCAATTTACAACTTTCATACTTCCAGATGAAAGAAATCTAGTTATCTTTTATGAAAGCAATTATTTAAGCTATCAGAAATATAACAAAGCAGCAATATGTTTGACAACTTACATGCCCCAAAACAGATGAAAAAAAAGCAGATAATACCTTTTTTCCACCAGCCTACATTGAACAGGAGCGAAAGAAAAGGGAGGGGGAAATGCCCCCACTTTTTTGGGCATAAATTAAACTGACACATTCAATATCACCTACATTAGGAGTACAACACCTTAACTGACAAACAATTCAAGCTATGACAGAGCCCTTCCCACTTCCCCAGTGCCCAGGAAGGCGCGTTAATACGGGACTGCAACAAAATGCCGTGATGTTCCCTATCCAGTAGCTTAGCAACTGTTTTTATTTCTTAAGGTTTTTCTGAGAAAGAGGGGCAAGACAGGGATGAAGCAGCACAGAGGAAGCAAATGTCATGTTTGGTTTCTTTCTGAGCGGCTGATGAGAGGGAATAAGGACACGCGGTCACTACAGCCGGGAAGGATACGGTGTTCATGGAGGGTGGCAATCCCAACCCAGCAGCTTTGCCGCCTCCTCATCCTCGAAGGCAAGGAGAAATCTCACCATGACTAGAGCACAGCCAAAGTAGAGCAAATGCATTATTTATTACAGAAGATTGGGGTGGGGAGGAGGGGGGAAGATGCTCAGAGACTTCTTCCTCCCTGTAGTTCTCCCAATTCTTTGGCCACATCAAAATTCTTCCTGCTTAATCTCTGCTGCCTGCTTGAGAGGGAAAGAAAAGCCTGACTAACAAAAGCCACAGCGTGCCCAGGCCCAGCAAGGCTCTGCCTCCTCGGTGCAGAGGGACAACAGCAGGCTTGCCTCCAGCACGGCAGCCCACAACTGCTCCATCTCACTTCCAAAGATATACATATTATTACCAGAATACTTCACCTGAACAGCCTTAATAAAATACGAGGGGATATTAACTAAGCTGTAAAAATCTATAAAAATTCTGCTTTACAAGAGATATTTACCTATGAATCAGCAGTTGGGTTAATTCATTATTCAGTAGGCTTGTTATTTACAGTGTATTACAGCTTTGTAAATTATTTATATGTGCTTGTCTCTGTCTGTGCATGATTTTCCCTTAAGAGACAAGGAATGTTTATTATCTCCCACACAGGGAGGTTGTTTCAGTCAGAGGTAGGATATTAAAGCATCTGATGCTTCGCTTTGGCTTTCTTCTTATGTGCATCCTGTTGCGCTGTTGTGCATGGATGCAAACACACCGAGCATGAGGATCCCAGGCAAGTCCACCCCAGCATCTGGGAGCCCTCAACTCAAAAACACAGCCTTTTTGCACCATATAGGCGAGGATCCATTCAGACAGCAGCTACCCTGGGGCCACTGCCAGCCGCAGCTCCAGGAGGAAGAGAGTTTAAATTTTACTTTGTGTCAAAGTGCAAATACCTACTGTCAAACCAGACTCCTAGCAGGGAACTTTTTAGCTGCTAATGGTAGGTTATGTTTAAAAACCTGTTGCCTAATTGCCAAGCATATGAACTTCATTTAGTAGATGCCAAGAAAATCCTTGGAGGGACCTGGTCTCTATTCCTCCAGACGGAAAGCTGGACCACAGCTGTGGAGAAGATTATGTATTAGGAAAAAATTCTTTACTCAGAGGGTGGTGAGGCACTGGAAGAGGTTGCCCAGAGAAGTTATGGATGCCCCATGCCTGGAAGTGTTTAAGGCCAGGTTGGATGGGGCTTGGAGCACCTGGTCTAGTGGAAGGTGTCTTTGCCCAGGGCAGGGGGATAGAACAAGATGATCTTTGAGATTTCTTCCAACCCAGACAACTCTATGAATCTGTGAAAAGCCACCAAACACACGAGTTCCACAGTATCACTGCCTAGGGCCAGCTGTTTTGGGCACCCAGCATGAACCATGGAAACATTAAAAGCTCTCTTAGACCCAAACAATGTCAACAAGAGCTCAGTGAATTCTTACATGCATCCCAAAAATCCATCAGCCACCCAGCTCCCACAGGTACCAACCACAGAAGGGTACTTTCCAGTCCTCACACAAGTGAAACAAAGGACTTGGCACACATCCCTTGAGAAGTGACTCCAGTGACCACTGATCTCAACATTCCTCAGTAAACCAGCAGAAAAAAATGATTACATGTGGGTTTTTTTAAGGCACCTAGCAAACTTAAGATTTTTCATCAATAAAATCTTAATGAAGCCCACATTAATGAAATTCCAACCCCCATGCAAATGCAGCTTGGTGCCCATCCAAGATAATCAGTTTGTAGTAAACATGAGCCATTGCATTTGCCATTCCCAACATAAAAATACGTGCAGATGGACATGTGCTAAGCCACATTTTAGCTCAGGGCATGCCTGCCTGTCCAGCAAGTGTAACAGCAAATGTAGAGCAGGAATGCTAACCACTGTAAACAGCACGTTTTAGTACTCCTGCCCACTGATAAATGGAATTACTTAAAAAATATCAATCTAACCTGGGAAGTTTGAAAGAGATTGATTCCAAACATCTCTCTTGCTGACTTGAGTAGTGATGAGAGACCTCAAAAAAGGGAGTGAATGAGAAAAAAAAGGGTGGAGGAGATTCAGTGCAAATAAAGGTACCACAAAGGTACTGTCAAGGTAGAAAGCATCAAGGGAGCAGCAGCCAAAAGGACTGACGGGACAGAGCACAGATGCAAAGGGCCAGACTGGTGCAACGACCCCATGGGGCATCTCTAATGTTGGAGGCAATCAAAGATCAAATTTGCTAAACCAGATTGCAGGCAGACCAGGACTTGACAGCTCTGGAAAGCCAGAGGAGCCCTTTCCCCTTTGAGACCACGTGCCATGGCAGGTTTGCAAGGTCTCACACCAGCACTGCCTGCAAAGCGCAGACACGAAGTGTGTTTAACTTGATTAAATATTAAGAACGTTCCTGTGTAAAGTCAGCATTAAATCACTAATCACATTATCAATTTTTTAAATACTATTGGCAATGTCAGACCCAATTTATTTCAAGCCACTCCAACAAAGAACTACAGTATTTTTATCCCCACTAAAATTACAAAATTTCTGACCTCAAAGAAGTCTGTCACAGCTATTGTTTCTTTTTCACAATCTACCAATCATGAAAATTTAATGAAACTGCTTATAGATAGGATGAAATAATAACTTTCTCCCTTTTGAATGAAGTTAATGCACTTCCCTCCCATATCAGAAACCACAGTGGCCCAGAGATGGCCAATTCTTCACTCTCACAGTCAGAGTTCCTATCTTTAGGTCTTAAACAATATTGGTTTGTTGTCATCTTTTCCTTAGTAAACACCCAAAATACAGTTTATTTATTCTTACATATTTTGATGATTGCATGCTTTCTCCATTCATAACTGACTTTCCAAGATAACAAAGATTCTTAATAACAGAAACTTGGTTTTCCCTCAGCTGTCTGAAAAGTGAATTTATTAGAAAGACTTCCAGTGGTTCAAAGCCTGTACTTATATCTGGGCAACAGATTTCTCAGTGGGTCTATCACATGAAGGTAATATCACTGCAAGACCAAGACCAGAATTTGAAGCAACAATTTGCATCATGAATCTGCACTGCTATTTTTTTTTAAACAAGAAATAGCATTAAATAACATCACAAATACATTTTGTAATATTCTCTCACTATCAGCTGAAGATTCAAAATATTTCTATTATTTTTCACCAGAAATATGATTTTAAAGAGAAAACTTTTTAAAGTCAGGCTTGGTGACAAAGTTTTACAGCATCCAACCCACCAAACTGGACTAAAGAAAGTGACTTCTGCATGCAGGAGCTCAGCAGATCCACCCTGTAAGAAGTTTTATCCTCTCAGATTCAAGAAACTAACTGGATTTAGAAAAAATGGGGAACTTGCTCGGGTTTTCTTTTATGAAAAACAAGTGAGATCTACTAATCCTCAGATTTTTAGAAGCATGGTACAGACAGGCCATCAGACCAAATTTTTCACATTCTAAACTTCCTCATTAGAAGCGCAGTCCTAATGCAAAGGACAGTGTTTCTTGTGTGCATCTGATACGCTTCAGATAATTATATTTCATTAGAGCTTTGCAAATGCTATTTTTGTGCACCATAATTGAATTCTAGTTTCTTTCCAAAGAGAGTCTGAGACAAAATCACACACAAAACAACAGTAATTAGCATATCGAGAATGCTACAAATCCTAACAAACACATATAAATCTATAAAACTTATTAAATATGTATGCACGGACACTGGATATTTTTTCGAGGGTAAGAAAGACAGAACACCAAATCTGATGCAATGCAGCCCCTCTTCCTCAGTATATTTTATGGCTACCAGCCCATGAGAATCACTTTAATAAATATAAATGCAAAACCCAAGATTCAAGTCAATTATTTAAATGACGGCTGTTCTTGCTGTTCCAAATCATTACTAAATCCCGTGGTTTAAATCCATCAAGGCCAACACATTGAAGATGTCTTACACAAGCCTGTCCATCACTTAGTCCTTCATTTCTGTGCTTTACTCACCTTACTGTTTTTAAGCAAAAGGGGTGAAAATCCTGACTCTGGAGGAATCCATGGGATTTCCACAACCTTTTTATATGTCCATTGCTCAAGGACTGTCTGAGAAGCTGGTGACCCAGCCTCAAGCCATGCACAGCTCCCAGCCAGCCCCTGGCAGCAAATCCCTCAGCCCTGGCATTGGGGAGGATAATTCAGTCTCTGTGGCAAGGAGATAGCTTTAGCTAAAGATGTCACGGCCAGCCAGAGCCAGATCAAAACTGCAAACACAGTGATGAGGGCAAGGGGAAGGTGTCCACAGCTCCCCATGGATGCGCTTGCGAGGATTCCCACAAACACAGAACGAACCGCAGACCTCACACCTACCAAGGCAGGAGCACCACAAGCACCCAAAAATCAAGCAGCCCTCCTGACATCGCTGTGTGCCTGCTCACAATCCCTAAACTCAAAAGCCCAGAGCCAGGCATGACAGCAGAAGACCTTTTGTGCAACTGTTTTTCTGCTTGTTAACAACATTCCTGAACCAAAACCTGAGGGAATCAAACTGTGCTTTCCTCTCTGACTTCTCTCCCCACGCCTACCCCCACAATGAGTAACACCTTCCTCCTTGCAGCTCACTTCCTGGGACCTGTTTCAGCATTTAAACTCTGGGTGGGCTCTGGTTTCTCACTGATAACAGGAATCATTCGACTGTCCTCAGGGAAAACCTGGTTTCCCAGCTGTGTGTATCGACCGGGTATCTGCAGTGCAGAAGACTCTGTAAGCAAACAGGAGAACGATGCCAGCTCTTCCCCCTGCAATCTGGCCCCTATTAATTTAAAATTATTTGAAAACTCCAATGAAATATTGAATTAAAATGTAATTGCAGGGGTTGGGAAAGGTTGTGGCACTAAAGCTCTTATGAAGCTGCTTCATCTACATGACATTTTGGCAGCATTTACTGCCAGCTACGCAATTTAAGCATGGAAGCTAATAGCCAAAGGGAGAAAAATCCCAAAGCTGCATGTTTTGGAGCATCACCCACATTGTGAGATAAGCATGTAGAGCCAAGACACCTCAAGATACCAGTCCTCAGCCTCCCCTGCAGCATAGGAGAGTTCACATAAATGAAGAGGGGCATTCCAGCAATAGCAAAAAAAAGTGTAAAATCAGAAAAACAGCTCTAGGTTGGTTTCCACATGCCATCTAACTCAAAACATGCAATGTTCTTGCTTCACCTGTGTGGGCACATTTTGGCAAGCATTTCTCTCAGAGGTACGGTGTGCCCTAGCTGCACTCTCTCTTCCAGCTCAGTTATTTTTACTCTGTGTTGTCTCCCCAGCCTGGTTCACCACAGAGCTGTGATGAGGAAAGCAGCGGAACAGAGGCAGCTTCAGCTGATGGAGAGAAATGCTCTTTAAACCATGGTCTGAAACAGCGTGGGCAGACACTGAGTTAGATCCATGTTCTCCTGCTCCTGTTTCATATTCATCATCATCCAGCAGCAGCCACCAACGCACTCGCCCGCTCCTCTGGAGCCACGCACGGCTGCCCTGCTCCCTCCCTGGCATGTGGCGTTCTCCCCTCCTGGGCTGTGCCTGAACCCTCTCCATGCCCACGAGGGAGCACAGCTGCAGGAATAACCCCACACCATGGTCATGCAACCCTTTTTGTACAGCACATGGCAACCGTGCCTTTCTGGTGGGTCCGTGGTGTTAAAGGTGAGTATTCTGCTGCTTCTAGGTCACATTCTGCACGTTCTGCAGCAAGAGTTAGCAACAGGAGAGCAAACATAGCAAGTATCACGTACAGCCCCATTTTGGGACCGTAGAGCATCTCTGACCTCCCCAGCATCCACATGGCTGTTTCCCACCGGCACAGACAACATCTCACGCAGAAGCCCGAGAGCTTTCGCACGCCCACCACTGGCTGCATGTATAAATAGAGTCTAGTCTGCTCCACAGACACTGTGTCCTGCAGCTCAAAGTAACTCAATATCCTCCCACCACGCCACCAGCCTCTCCCTCAGACATCCATATAAAGAAGCCTTTGCAGGCATCTTAAAAAAAAAAAAAAATCCCACGACTCTAGCAGAGCAGAAGCAAGTTGTAAGTCAGCAGATCCCACATGAGCCTCACGTTTCAACCAGGATGTTCTGCCCACAGCTCCCTCCTGCCATCTCCGCTGCTAAACTGGGACATGGGGAACCAGCCAGACACCTGTGGCACTTAGCCATGTCCCTAAATAAATCCTCCTCACCAATCAGTATCTCACGGGAAGGCAGTGGGGTACCACCAAGACACAGATGATCACGTCAAGCAGAGGGGTTGAGGAAGCACGGCCACAGGCTTGCTCTGTCCTCAAACCCATTGCCATGCACCCACCAAGAGCTGGCCCAAAGACAGGCACTGAGCTCCACTGACCTGGGTTCCCTGGTTGTGGGGTCAAGCCCCCACAAGCTATTACTCTACCACGTTCAAGAGGGGTTGGCCACAACTTGTCATTCATGCATGTTTGCCAGAAACACTGTGGCTGTTGTTTGATTCAGCCACGAGGAACACAAAGTCATCTGCCACAGACATGGCAAACATACCACTTGTTCATCTAGATATACTAAATCCCACCCCCCTTCAGGGAAAAAGCAGATCCAGAATACAAACTAAGCAAAGTCTACCAAGCCCCTAAACAACAAGGGCTCCCCTCTCAGCCCCTAGCTCTCCAGCACCCCAGAAGGATGTGGGAGTCTTCACAGAGATGGATCTTTATTTATCGACACAGATTAGCATACAGGACTCCACTGTACAATATGTCCCCGTGAGACAGAGTCCGAGGCGACACCAGCCACAGACAGTTATTGATTACGAGTCAAAATGAAGAACGGTCTGTTTTGAACTAAACAATTTTATTACAGTCTTCGCTACCAAGACTCAGTGGCTCTGAAGACTGGCTTCAGCAAGCAAATCTCCAGGCAATCTGTCAAAGGCAATGCCAGCATATTATTCTACAGGGTTATTCAAGTGACCTTAAAGCAACTGTATAGACCTCTGATATTTGTGCAGGTCAAAGACTGTCTTCGTACATTCTGAAGACATACAGCAGATATACGGCATTGTGTCAAAAGAGGAACTTTTTTCTTTTTCTTACTAAAGTCTTTTAGATCATTAAGTCACCAAGAACATGGGAAGCTTCAAGTGGAGAAGTACCAAGACACCACAAACCTCACTTAAACGTTCATGCTTTCTATACCCACAAATAAATTACCCAACTTCACAGGAAATACCTTCCAGAGCCCAATATCTTCTCAGTTTCCAAAGCTGGTTATTTCTCTTGGTTGGGCACTAATACCAGTTTCATTAGATGAGTATCCTGTAATGAGTTACACTGAATCCCCAACATGACATGAAAAACAAATCTAGTGAAACAACTCCCACCACTTTTAAAAACATGCTCTTATGTAGCAATAGCATGACAACAGCTCAGTTTCAGCTCTTCATTCTCAAGTCTAGGGCATATATTTAATGTCTGTATTAGCTGCTTGGGTCAGTCCACATCCACCCATACTAACAGATTTCCACACAGTACAAAGGTCAGCGGTTTTCTGCTGACCTGTCAGCCTCTCTAGCAGCAGTTATACCAGAAAGGCAATAAAGCCACGAGCGTGCTCACCAAGAGCTCTTCCCACCTGTCAACAGATGCTTACAGGAACATGATGAATATCAAATAACCAGCTTGCACACCAACGTTCAGCTAAGCAGCAGCTTCTTGCCTTTCTAATAAAATAGTCAAGAAAAAGAAAAACAGTTTATTCCTTTCTGGATCTGATGGCAAACAGCAGCAAGTACTCCAAATATGCAGTTTTCTACATAACATACCCACTCTGTTGCCATAATACTTTAGTAGAAAAGTAATCACATTAATTGAAAGTCTTGCAGCTGAGGCCTAATCCCAAGCCATTGTCCCACGCAGGTGAGGGAACACATGTGCCTGCAAAGACTGGGATCTGTCCCACAGCCGAGATCAGAGCAAGCACATCCTCACTTGTGGGATAAATAACATCCCACTGGCATTTTCCGCAGCAGAGAGGCAGGTGAGGAGCCTTCATCCTCCCAAGGAACCAACAAAGAGGGTGCAAGCATAACTTATTCCCAAAGGAGAAATTTGTGCAACTAGCCTATCCTGCAAAAGCACACACATCTACCTCTTTCTGTCTATGATTATCAGGTATTTGGTATTTCGAGGAAAGTAGGACTGCAATTAGAGCTCAGAAAGGCTGTTGGATGAACTCTGTAGAAAGGACCTACAGGGATGCATGGCTTTCTCACTTAACCAGCACATTTGCTTTTCAAGTTCTTCACTTGTGAACTTTACCCAAACTAATTTGATAATTCAATTTTTCTTTGTCTGTTTCTCCCTAACACTGATTTTTGCTTTTTCACTCATGACTGAGCATGTTAAAAGAAAAAAAAAAAAGAGATAAAATAACGATCCATCAGCCATAAGAAATGCACTGTTGTTTTGTTTCTGCAGTTCCCAACTGGTACATTCTTCTTCTTCAAGTATCCACCATATTCAGGAAAGCAGATGGCATCATTCAAACAAAATTAAAATAGATAAGAGCATGCTAACTTTTTATGCCTTATGACGATCATCTTTATGATTTTGATTTGAAAGTGCTAAAGCTATACCAGATCCAAGGTAGTATAAAGTGCGTCATGGGAAAAGGATTAACAAATATCCTTCCACTTCTACAGCAAATGCAGATTCCACTAAGGTTTTGCAAACCTATAGTTTTAATATTAATGTGACTGAAGTTGGCCACAGTTTGGGGAAAGAGAATCAAGAGCACATGCATTTATGTATGATTATGTGCACACAGCAGGGAAAAGTGTGCAACACAAACCTACACCAGTCTGCATCACAAAATCCGAGAGCCAAGATGCCTTGCAAAAAGTCACAGGCGCCTGGGGGTGAGGGAGTATTGAAAGCACATTTAAAAAAAATATTTAGCTAGAACTGTTTACCAACACAGCAGTCAGCATTGTGGGCAGTGAATAGATGGGCAGACTGCAGCACTCTCACCTTTTCAATATTCTGAAAAGAGAAGAGATGCAAGGGTGGGGAGGGCAGGAGAAGATCGAGAGAAACCTCTCCAGTTCAGACAAGAAATTCAACCCTTCCCAAACTCTCCTTATCTGTAACACCAGTGTCACCAGAGGTGTATTTTCACGCCTGTGTGCACTTGGTCCCCAGACTGCAGACATCCACCCCTCTCCAGGAGCCACCACAAGGGATGCTTAAGGCCCTGCAATCCTGCTTGCAGCCCATCCACATCTCATCCAACAAGGGACTGCAGCCTGTGGAGAAGGCTCTCTATGTGTTTGTTTTTCCAGTAACAGGGAAGTAGAGAACGGAAAAGACCCAAAGTCATTGCAAAGGCACATCTGAGAACGCAGCTTTGCGCAGAGATGTTGTGATACGTGGAAAGCAGCCGAACTCATTTTTGAAAGCATTTTTCCTCCTTCTAAAGGCTCTGCTGCCATCCTGGCAAAGTGTACCCTTGTCAGTCAGTGGCTAACCTTGTCAAGGGGAAGAAAAGGCTGGGATGTGACAGGTTTGACAACCTGTCGGATGCCTGGTGCTCTGCTCTCCTCCTGATCTGATCACTATCAAACATTAAACCACTGTTTCTCCACACAGGAGTGCAACTTGATGCTTGCAAGCCTCAGCCAAGAAAGATAGCGAGGCTGGTGAGCTGCCAAGATCCTTGCTTTGTCCCTTCCTTGCATGTTCTAGACTTCCCTTTTATGATCTGATTGTTTAATGTGTCACACCGGGAGCAGTCCCACAGGAGTCCCAAAACAGGACACTGATCTTGCCATTGGCTTTCAGGAAAATGAGAACTAGAGCTGGACGATGGAGCTAAAACATCTGAAAGGAGAGGTCTGGGTGACAACTGCCTGGTTGCCAGTCTGCACAACCTAACTTGCAAATCAAATCCCAAATTTGGAGAAACCCCAGATGGACCAAAATCTCCCCCATATCCTCAGAAAAGCAAAAAAAAGCTCCCATGCCACATGTACTGAAAACCCAGTACACTGCACATCACTCAGCTTTTAGACACCCACTGAATGAGATCATCTAAATATAAGGACTCTCTTTCTCTGTGTTCAGGAGGGGAAAAAATGTTTTAATTCATCTCTTCCCTCCACACACAAAACCTCTGCTTTTCCGGAGCAGCTTTCAGGATTCAAAGGAGCCAAAGCAGCAGCCCTGACTGTAAAACCCTGCTCTTTATGCTCTTTAATTCCACTGACACTGCAAGACTCGAAGGCTGAATAGTCAGGAGGAAAAAGCATCCTGCAATCAGGAGCTTAGCTACATCTAAGTGAAGTTGGAGCTGTAGTGTATATTTGAAGAGGCCATTTAGCCAACAGATGCCAAGGACAGACTACAAGTAGCACTTACATTGTTCTTTCATGGCGTTCATATTTAACTTACGGCAAGATGGTCTGCTATCTTTCCAGTTCCCAGTGGGCTTAAGTCAGAACTTGCATCTGGTTAATTTGTTTCATGAAGACCTTCTCACCAACAAAAGCAAGATGCCTGCTGCAAAGCCCAGCTGCTTCAGCTCAGCACAGCTGTCTAACAGGCAAGTTGATTTCAGCAAAAGGCAACCTGGGGGCTTCCACAAGTCTCAGGAGGCTTGTTAACTCTTCACAACCTTCTCTGTTAAAATGCAAAGCAGGCAAGGGAACAACGCACCATGCAAGGAGAAGGCACCACTGCAGTTCCACAGTACTCTGAAAGTGTGGTCTTGCCCAACCCATCCTAACAGATCTGAAATGGGGCAGCAGGTCCATCATTTGCTGTCTGTTCAGTACTACTGCTGCCTCCAAAACACTTACTGGATGGGCACATGGCTGCAGCATCCATGGGGCAGGAGTGAATGGTTGTTCCTGCTCTCAGGTGATGGCAGGTAATGAGATGTGACGGGTTTGGAAGCACAGAGACCTGCTGAGTGGGAGCAGTGGTGCTGCTGTGTGACAGCACAGGACAGCAAGGCTGGCTCTGTAGGGAGCTGTCGTCCTTTAGATAAGACCAAACAATCTAAGTCAAAATACCAGACAAGCTTTATGGAATACATAAACCCTTTTCAGGTCTATGTAGCTTGTTTGCCTGAAGACTTGTCTTGTCTGTTAGACTACTTTTTCCCCCATTTTTCCCCAAACTGAACTAACTGCTGTTTCAATACTTCAGATTCTGAAGCCCAGGACATTGCTGACACACAGGTTGGGTGAAGTTGCCCCTTCCTCCTCTGCTCCCCAGGCTCCTCCCCTCTGTTCCCCACCACAAACAGGTACACAGAGATCCCAACACCCCACACTCATCCAACCAAAATGTTTTGCTGTTTTGAATAGAGCCAAAACCAAGTTCGTGCAAAGTTTAAAATACAGATAAGAATTTGGAGAAGAAATACAACAGTGAGAATACTTTTTTCTTTAATAAATAAAGTTTCACATCTCACATCACTTACGGATTTCCAGGGCTGCTCCCTTGCTGCAGACAGCTCACTGCTCACTTAGCTTTAAGGATCCTCCCTCTCTCTTTACACGCCAAGAAAAGGTTTCTTTTTTAAACAAATAAAAACTAAGGCTTTTTAAGACTGATTTCCCTTTTCAAGGCAGAAAGAAAATAGATTCCTTTTAGCATGCTTCATGCTTGAAAAGGTTACAGTGGCCTTTCAAAATACCACACGCTGTGCATTCTGTACAGCATTAATGACTTGGAGGATGCTCTGATACTTTCTAGTACATCTTAACCTTTTAAAATTGGGCCTTCATTGTCTTACCTTAATAAGCAGTTTGTTCACCTTATGTCACTTATGTCTTGCAAAGGCCACCCCAGCTGAAAATACACATTAGATGTAAAACCACTTGTCTTACGTGTGTAGTTTAGTGCACGCAGCAGCAACGCAACGGCATCAAACAGAATATGCTTATTCTCTCCTCCCACTATTTGTCTCCACTCTGACTAAAGTTTCCCAACAATCCCAGATGAGCAGTTCCCTGGCTCTTCATCGTACTCCTTCAAAGCACAGGGCAAGAGGGCACCAACAAAGGTGTAAGATTTTATTCTCTGCACAGAAGTTGACCGGCCAGTGCAATCACAATGGCTCTCTGGGAATAGGGAGGGCAGGAATCGATAAGAAATCAACAGTGATTAATGCTGTTTGACAATCTTTTACATTAATCATGTTTCCATGCTCTTGAGAATGAGAAGTGAAAAATCTATAGTCATAAAAGAGTAATTGGGAACACTCTTCCAACCCACACTGAGACGCGGGAGAGAAAATCTTAAAAAAAACCCTGTTTAATTATTAAATGTCTAATTTTAAGTGATACACACAATAGCACTTTATTATTCAAAGAAAACCTGGAAAGCAAAGAGAGTGCCCAGGCATCCTCCCTGCCTGTTACAAGTCCTGCCAGTTTAGACAACGCTGTCTTTGTCCAATCCCTCAACTCCACCCTTAACAACCTGAAGAAAAAAAAAATCATTAAAATACACACCTAGAAGAAGCTAAAGTACAGCCACAACAAGAAGTCAATCACTCTTGCTGGAGCACAAGTTAAGAGATGACATAGAAAGCAATGATGTCTTCATTAGCTTTTACAGTAAACATTCCCTTGGAAAGCAGTCTTTATGATCCACCAAGGGCAATAAAGATGTCTTTGCAAATTCATGAGACAAATACTTTAGAGGCATAGTTTCCTCCAGAGCTAGTGGGAAATGGAAGATAATATCATTCTCTAAAAATCATATACAGAGGAAAAAAACTTATTCATCATTATCATGGCAAGTTCACACGTGTAACAAAATTAGCGTCAAGCACAAAAAGGGTTTTAAGCACATCGACAAAGACTGAGCAGAGTTTCTGCCCAGGGAGGGTGCACTGAGGTACTTGGAGAAGAAGGTCTGGTTGGCTCAGCAAGCATAAGCTGGATACCCACGGATCCAGCTGTACTCTTAAGTTTTACCTGTAACCATGAGGACCATTCTCTGCAACAGCTTTTCACCATTAAACAGCATATGATATAACAAAGGAGAAGAAAAACAGAAAGAAAACAACAGCATCTGATACACAACAGAGCTGGTCTAAGATTCTCATTGCACTAATCAGATATGATGCTGACCAACCACATTATACAGAAAAGCCATTTTTGAGCAAGGACTGAGTTACCAGAAGGTAAAGAAATTAAATTTCCAAGTCTCAACTGGCAGTCTTAAAATTGAATTTTATCCAAGGCAAGAGACCTCTGCTAGCATGGAAATACGAAATGCCTCAAGTAGGATACCTCTGTTATCCAAAGCAGCTGTGCTTTTCATAACAGCACTGGAAGCAACTGGAAACCAGCAGCACAGGTACAACTGGGGACAGACAAGCAAAACAGAACTCAAATTCCACCTTACTTTTTCTAGCTGCAACTACTCTTCTTATTGATGTTTCCACATCATTTTGGGGCACCTGAATCACCTGGGACTAAGCCCCAGAGACAGGCAGGCCTGGCAGCAGTGATGCCCACCACAAAGCCCTGTCACTCCCAGAGCCGGCTGCAGTGCTGGACTGCGCAGGGAGGGTTTGCTGAGCAGGGAAAAGGACTGGCTGAAGAATTTGTCACTGTTTCTGTGACAGCTTTACTGCCAAATTAAGTACACTGCACCCCCAAAAATGACATTTGTCATAAAATCAACTCGAAGTACAGACTTCATAGACAGAAATGGATTCACCTTAACAGCTCTCCCTTGCAAAGATCCAGGGACTCACACACTCTCCATATTAGACCCTTCCTATCACACTCCACATGCACTGGATGAACCAATCCAGTTTTACAAGATGTATTGCTTAATTAATGATTTTGATGTTGGCAATTAAGGTGTGTTTGAAAGAAGATAATGAATATTTTTTCACATGAAAGCACCACCTTTTTAGTCTAGCAAATCTCTGTGCAAACTATAATTGATAGTTTGGTTTAACGTGGAACATTCCTGCTGCAATTATGGGGTTTTATTGCTCTATGCTACTGCACTTTGCACAAAAAATATTTTCATTATTATACATTCCTTTGCTAGCAGATTGCTTAGGATGGGAACAGAAAAGAGCATCAGTGCTGGAAATCTTGGCTTGTCCCTTGTAATACAGCAGTGGAAGAGCTCTCACATGAGATGGTTGTGCCTGTCCTGACTCTATCCCACAGGCAAAGCAACAAGATTTCAGCTCCAGGGTATGGACAGCTATTCCCTGGATGGGAAATGCCAACTCAAACAGGTTTTTCAGTTCACTGCTAGATGTTTCTGCTTTAGCTCCAGGAATGAGCCTGCAAGGAAGCAGAGCAGCACCAGCTTCCTCTGTACCCCAGCACAGGTCCTTGGGCTACAACGCTCCTTGGCTGTCTCACAGGTCTCTGAAGGCACCACTAATTCTCTCTCTACAGTAGGTCTGCATGAGCTGCTGTTCATGGCAGGAGACATCTTCCCCTTCCCTTGCAAAAACACCATTTATCAGACCCAAACTACACATCACTTCACTACCTGGCTCTCCCAGAGCTGCAACATGGTGCCAACCAGAACTCCCATTTATCTTTGGTTCCTACCTGTAAATCAGGAAAGCTGCTGTGCAGGACAGGAGGGTCTTGCAGGAAACCAGCTCTCGATCCAGAAATCTACCTCGGGCCCTGACCCGAACTCCTAGGCCCACTTTCCAAGGGATGATCCTGTAATGATAGGCCATGTGTTCCCACAGAGTCACTGGATAGGGACACCTAATCTCCCAGCATCACCATGGCCACCTTGGCAGCACATCTTCTAAGACCACTAATGACCTTCTACCATGTCCTCTGCCAAGATCAAACCACTGCTACCTGGAAAAAAGCCTTGCCCATGTTCAATAAAAGTTATCCATTTACTCTCAGGAGAGATGGCATTTACATAAGTTGAAGAGGAGAAAATACAAGAAAATTCAGAGAGTTTCAGGGCTTAGATGTGGCACCAAACCCCATTCTTGAGCTGAAGTTCTTCCACCCCCGATTAGAAAGAAGATTTACTGATCAAGAGTTGCAGCCTTTGCCTAATCCAGAAAGCAAAACCACAGGCACTGGGATTTCTCAGCATGAGATTGACACCAAGTTATTTTAATACCAGAGATGGTTTCCCTTGGAAGCATAGCCCTGTACAGGCTCCACACTTTGCCATCCTGCCAGGAGCAGCAGGAAGGCTGGTGCAACCACACAGCTTTGGCAGGACCCTCCCAAGCCAGGCCAAGGAAGCAAAGCTCCCACTTAGCCAGACACTGACAGTGTCTGTCCTGTGTTAACTTGCCCACCTCAGCAGTACGAACATGAGGTGCAGAAAGCTGCTCAACAATTCCGCTAGACTTGCTCTAAAATAAGTCTCGGAGGAAACAGCAAACTTCACTTTACAAGCACTTAAATAAATTTAATGCTATCTATAGTTGCAGCTCTAACTATAGCTACAGCTGAGCAACCCTGCAGAGTTGCATTTTAAGACATTCCTTAACTAGAAACAATTTGCATCAAGCTGTGTAAGGTGGTGCTTCTTACCAAGAGCAGAGAGGTAATTTGCGCTTCCCCCCTCCTTGTGCTGTTTAATTTCCTAGGAGGTTCAAAGGCTCACCTGGCCATTAATATAACAATACCACTATGTTCACAGAACTGTCATACGCCATGATCATCAGAACAGCTGTGCCAGAAGTACAAGTTTCCACAGTTCTGTCCCCAACCCCTGCTCTGCACACCTATAAAAGGACTGGGACATAATCTCACAGTTTGTGACAGTGAATAAGCCTATCATGCACATGGCACAGCAACCTACACAATTTCTAGGACCTAAACCTCTGCAGCCTGCACTGATGGGAGACTATGTTATGGAGAGGTGAGGGGTTCATGTGCCCACTGCACATCTAAACTTCCTGGGAAGAATGATTTCCTTTCCATGTTACACTTGCTGCAGCAGCAGCCCAACTACAATTTTTCCACAGTGAATTGGGCCCTAATTACTGAACAGTTTGTGAACAACTGCCCTTAAAATGTTAACAGCTGAAATGATGATAACAATAATTCTGTTTGCAGTTATAATGGCCCCTCATTAGAGCCGCTTAATTAAATATTTTCCAAAACTATCCTGGAAAAAGAGTCTGCTCTCTCGACTGTAAAAGCAGAATCCAAAGCAGCCGCAAGGAAACAGTGGCTTTTTCCAGCTGAAGTATTTCCTACGGCCAACAACGAGGAGTGACCTCACACACGTCCCCAACACGGCAGACTTTGCCATCGTTAATCTGTTCATTCAATAGGAAAGATGCTGCAGGTCTTCCTGAGCATATTCCCCTGTGAGCACTGTGCCATAAATTAGAAATGCTTAAACCATTTACACTTATTTAGCCTTTATGCTTCTCTCCACCCTGCTCACCAAGTGCCTTTGGTAGGATGAAGGGATTATTTAGCATTCTCCCACAACCGAGTCAAAAGGAATAAATGTGCTTCCTTAACCCAAACACAGCAGGATAAAGGGGTTTTTCTTTAAAATAAATGTTTATGGCATAAGCAATGCTATGGCAGATGCTGTTCCACCACCCTAGCTCCCCATCAGCTGGCCCCAGCTTTCTAGAGTTTAACCACACACCCACAAATACCTCCCACCCCATGCAAATGAGACTAAACAGATATAATGTAACACATTACCATTTGTTAACTAATTAAGATTTAATGGTAAACCATGATTGGTGTATTCCAACACAAACAGCTGTTTACGAGCAGAGAGCTGGCCTGGAAAAGCAAACACACACTTGCGATATTGCCATGCATCGCTAAAACGTCCTGGGTCCCACTGATAGAAATCACAGTCCCAGAATGATTAAGGTTGGAAAAGACCACTGGAGGTCATCTAATCAGACAACTGCATCTTCAGTAGTTCACAGCTGTTGTTGCATGAATTCACCCTGTTCTTCCCTTTTGGGATAAACTCAACCCCAAATGAGTTATAGTACTTCTGGCATGCAAGGTAGGTGTCTTTTTTTCATCTTTGCAGTTAACAGAATCACAATGTCTCTCTGGGCAATCAGTGATACTCCTTGTTCTCCCAGGCACCCCTGCTTTCTTCAGGTCTTTGCAAAGCTGTTGGTAAAATCCATTTTTATGAATGAATGCTTTCAAAAGCCATAGATAACAGCAGGGTTAAAGCACCCATTGAATCCTCGGATAGGCACTTGGAGGCAATATGCAAAACGTACCATAATCCCTGAATGGGATTATACCTTGGCAGTCTGACTCACAACAAATTTCCACCTTGATTATGCTGCACAAAAAGATCCATCCTGCTCTATTAATCTCAGAAAAAAACCCAAATACTCTAGCTTAGACAGGTCAGAATTAATTTTTATTACTTCTACAAATACAACTTCAAAACATTTAGGTGGCCTTTCTGCCACCTACAAAATAATATGAAATAATCAACTGCAATTTTTCAAAAGCCATAGCTGTATTATCTTGAATTCAAACTTCAAGTTAAAAGCTATTTTAATACTCAAAACTGTCAAAGCCTCAACATAAACTTCCCTTAAAGCACACAAACAAAAGCACACAAACATCTGGTTGGAATTAAAGTGGAAGGACATTCAGCTGGGGCCAAGAGGTCAGAACCAGTACCTTCACTGTGATTTCATTTTGGCAAGATCTATGTTAAAATTCTTCATGAAAACAAGTAAAAACTTCCTGAAGTACAAAAAAGAAATACAGATTCAGGAGCCAGAAAACTAAAAGCTACGATGCTAAGAAAAGGGAAATCTCTAGAGAAGGAAGACTGGAGAGGAGAGAAAGCTGTTGGGACTGCAGTGGGAAAGGACTTTGCAGGTAGCCCAGCACCAAGAACAGAACCAACACCAAACACACTCAGAGGTGCTGTACAACAACACACTGCACAGCCCACCAAAAAAAAAGGCAAGGGGTTCCAGAAGCCAGCTATTAACACCTCCCCTGAATTTGGGGCACAAACACACATATGAGCACTAACCACATCTGAGCGTCACTGCTTTTCCTGCAAACTCTGTCAGGCAAACATCTGTCAGAACACCTCAGTTGTTTAATCACACAAAATGTTTCCTCTTCATTTTTGGCACCTTGTACTGACACAGTCTATGGCAAGATGTCTCCGTGTCACGCTCTATCAGCACAAAGCAAAAGAAAAGCTGCTTATAAATAAAGGAGGTACAGTTTGAGCCTGATATTAGATTTTCATGTGCTTGCTAGCAGCCAAACATACATTACAGCAGAATAATGGCAAATAAAGCGTGAGCATATGCACGGTGCAGGAAAAGCACCCCTGAGCAGTTCTGCACCACACTTTAATTTCCTCAGACATTATCTCTCTAACGAACTGGGAGTGTGATGAATGATCTCCTTCCTCCACTCGGCCATGTTCGGACTGTTTCAGCTGCTGTCTGTTGTTTACTGGTTCTGGCCACCTGAATGTCAATTTTTTTCAAAACAGCACTTATTCAATATTGATCTTAACACCAGGAAAAAAACACAAAACCAAAAAAACAAAACAAAAAGGCAAAAAATAAACAACCAACCAACTAAAACCAAAGGAAGGGAGAAATGCATCCCCCCAAATTACTACTGCAGCTTTTCACCTGCAACTCAAGATATTTATTTGATAGATCATATATACTGAAGATCCTGCCAAATACCGGTTGCATGACTGTTACAGGGCAAGCTAACAGGAAAGCAGAGAACAATTCCCCTGCTTCTACAACTCCTGTGCTGAATCCGAGACAGGAAACCACAGAATCTCAGTCTCAATAGCACTGCTAAAGGAAACAGCAGAAACACCCAACACCAGGTGGTTTCACTAACACACCATCAAGTTCTTCTTTTGAAAATAAGCAGAATTTAATCAGAGGTTGAAAGCAGGACATGGGGAGGAAGAACTGGTTACAGATTTGGTTTTCCAAGGAGCATCTCTCTGCTGAAGACTCCTTTTCCTAATGCCCTGCCCACGCCAGTTACAATCACCACTACCAGAAATCAGCTCCAAAGTAATTGCAAGGCAAATTGATCACAGTACCTTCTTCCTCATTTATTGAAGCTCTACTAAAATCCAGCAAACCAGTGGGAGGGAATAAGCAGAAAACCATCAACAGGTCAAATTACCCTCATTGTTTAACACTTGCCTTTCCCCTAGCTTTTTGTACAAGCACCCTGCATCCTCAGTGGCAAAGTATTAGGATTTTTGTTCTTTCTGGCAACACATTAGCTCTGCACATCTGTCACCAGGGAGCAGTGTTGACCCCATGTACCTGTGACTCCCAGCCCACCTCTGCCCACCCTCCTGCACCCACCAGCTCATTGCCCTTGCCCTACACACAGGTTTTTCTCTCCCAGGCTTGGATGCACTTGTCTCTCCAGCTGTTCCCTCATCTTCTCTTCATCTCTACATTCATCAAACATGCTTTTAACAAACCACTTGAGATCCTCACAGCCAGGCTGAATCTAAGGTTTCCTGATTCTTTCTGCATAAGATTTAAAGAACAGCCTTTCCATACCCAGTCAGACTCTGCAGCTCCCACCCAGGGACAGCTCATCACACAACTCAATTACAGCACATTTCTCAACCTCTGCAAAGGAATCTTGTCCTGCTGATATCCACTCAGAGAGCTGAGGAGAAAGGTCCTTCTCCTAGCCAGAAACTTCAACTGCATCTCTGTCCATATATTCCTCCATTCCTGCTTCTCTACCAAACCAGCTGTTTGGCTCTAGGTGCAGGGACCTTCCCATTTTTCCTGACTGCCACATCCCAATTCTGCTGGGAAGAGCTGAATACCATCTGCAAGCCACCTACACCATTTGTAATCCAAAGCAAAACAACAGCCTCTGACCTTTCTTCCATACCAAGACCTTCCATAAAGTTAAAGGAAAGCATCCGGAAAGCAGCTCCACTCCTTCTACAAAAACCCTTTCAAGAAAAAAGTGTCTGCAAGAGCATCCAGCTCCAGGTCCCTGCTGATGTTGCCAACAGACATGGTTGCTCTGAGCTCTTCTGCATCAACTGACACCTTTTTGAAGGCGGGACTGTCGCACACCTCGGAGCACCTTCCAAAAGCGATGGGAAGTCCAGCTGGATCCCAAGACTTCACTGCTTTTTAACAGTAAAAACAAAAAAGGCAAAGAACACTTGTAAAACATCTGCATTTCAGAGGGACCCTGACAGACAAGCCAGTTTTGAAGATGAGCATTACCTTTCACATGTTCCACTACTTTTTGGACCCTTGTGCTTTTTCTACTGCAGAGTGGTTCTGGAGACAGTAGGAAGACGGATGGACACAGCACACCCTGCACTGCCTGAGAACAGCCCAAACCATCAAGTGCTGCTATTTCATCAGGGCTCCAGCAAAACTACTTATAAGCAATTCATAGCAATAGAGTCTTTTCCACCCAGGGATCCTAGAGGCATTTCCAGACCTAAAATGCTGCACTACCTGCCACTATTACAAGACATGAACTCATCTAAGTCAATGATATGAGAGGGCTCCTTCCCTCCACGTATATCCTTCCCACAGCCAGCCTATTTCTGTCCCTCTCTTAGAAGGCCACCTGCTGCATGCACACACTGGCATAGAACTTTGGAAGTCCCCATCCTGGCAGATTTCTTAGGACATGGCTGGTCTCCCACATTCAATAGCAGTGGCTGAACGTGACCAGTTGCACACAGTGAACAGGAGTGTCTGAACCAGCCCAGAGGTCTGTTGAATCAACAGTCTGCTTAATTACATCAGGAAGGCTGATTTATTATTCTCTTTTCAAATGTATCTTTTCCACTTTTGTGGGTTTTTTACCTTAAAAAGTTAGTATAACTGGGTTAACATCCATGAAGAATAGGCAGTTAGTTTTATGGATGAGATTAGCTAACAAGCTTGAGCAGGTTTTATGTTTGACTATCAGCTGATCTGGGCACATTAAGTCATTTATGTGGTCTCTGCTGCAGACACTCATTACCTCACTGCATACAATTCCTTGGAAATTATTTCCCTTTTTTTTTTTAAAGTCATACTTGAAGTACCCCCTAATTATTTGTGGTCTGGCAGAAGCTGTAATACTAACCTATTAATGTTAATGAGAGAAATACAGCACGCACAAAAATTATCTGCCACTATGTGCACTGAAATGAAAGTGAGCATGATAACTTAAGCCTGAAAGACTGTTTTAACTCTAAATTTGAAAATAGAATTTGATGGTGCATGATTAAACCTCAAATTCTGCAATCAGGCCGGTGTTATTGGAGCAAGAGCATGTTAACTTTATAACAGCAGGAAGTTCTATGAAATCTTCCTTTAAAAAAAAAACCAAGCTAAAAATAAGCACTCACTGTAAAACACCGTTTTGCTCTCTTTCTACAAACCTTTATGATTTACTTTTGAGTCAATAACTCACTAAAATTAACAAGATGAAATTATGTTTTGACAAGTTCCAGTGCTGATGAACAGATTTTTGTATCACGAATCCAGCTTCACCTCATTTTTCCACCACGGTTGACAGTCAAGACATGAATCATTCATTCCTTCTGGCCTTTGTGTATTTTATCAAATGCTACAAGGAACAACTAACTTCAATTCCCTCAAGTAATTTTATAAAATGCCAAACTTAATGTTCTTTCATATTTAATTTTATTAAAGTTATATAGGAAAGAAAACATCCGTCTAGCCAAGCCCAACCATTTTGATCATATATTGCCATCAGACCAACCTTATCAAAACAGATCTAGTATACATAATCCTGCCACTGGCATACATATAAAATACACCAGTGGATAAGCTTTCTATCATTCCTTGGTAGTGTAAAAGGCTGTCTTCTGCATGTGGCTTGGGCCTCATCTCAGCAAACAGATGGCTGTGATGCCTAAACCTCATTTAGGATAAATAAAAAAGCTTATTTGTCCCTAGAGCCAAGGAGTTGAAGCAATCACAACAGACCCAGAGACATGTGAGTAGCACATGTCCAAAACTTAGTGGAATCCACACAGAGGAGCTTTGCAAAGCTTCTGAAAGAGGCTTAACAACCAGGACAGCAGCCAGAGGACTCCCAAAAGAGGCAGACCTGAGACTCCAAGGGGAGAAAAAGCAAAGACCATTTCTAGCTTGAACACCAATTAGAAAGGATGAGCAAAGAAACTGTTCCCCTGGACAGTTATCTCTTGTGTTGATCTCCAGCTTCACTGCCAATCTCCCCTCCTTGGCCAAACAGGTCAGAGGACCCCAGATTTTGGGTAAGTGGTCAAAAAGGAAGTCATTCTCTTTGGACAGAAGTCAGATACCTGCAGGCTTCTCGTTTCTCCCAGAAAACCAGAGCTGTCAGGATGCCAGCAAGCTCCTTCCACACAACAAAACTCCAGGGAAAAAACACACACGCCAGATCTTCATCATAACCACTGACAGAGGAAAATCTTGAGTAACTCTACCAAAGTCAGTGGGCCAGCAGCAGAGAACATGATCCCTGTGATAATACACCAAATCCATAAAGTCTCCATTTTCTAGTAGAGAGTGGATATTTTCCATTTAAAGTGTTTAAACACAGCACCTGAGGTACTCTCTCTGCTGAAGTCAGCAATGACAGTAAGTTCCACCAGCTCCTGTACTCTACAAGGACATCATCCAAGGTCAGGCAGCATGTGGGGACTTGAAGGACACCTCCTCCTCCTCCTCCCCAAAAGTGAGCATCTCCTCCTCTTGTGCCTCCACCAGGAACAGCACCTACTGGAGTCACCCGAGAGTCAAAGAGGCTGCTCTATTTGCAGCTGTAAACATTTTATTTATTCTGAAAATTCAACCAACACAGCTGTGAGATCTGAAATACGAGTCGGTGGAGTTTGCGTCTTACTGCAGGCAATCACATTTATTATAATAAAGAACTATAAATAAATAATGAGGTTGCTTAACAGGGACACGGGTAACCTGTCTAGACAATTGCAGCGGTGACGTACTCTGCACTGGAATGCCCTCCACATTAACAATAAGTCTTGATTAAAAGTATTATTTTATTTTAAAGCGAGGCAATGGTTGCTTATTTAAAAATACCAAAGCCTGCTTCTCAGCGCTGTCAGCATGCACCCAGCAAACTTAGCTAGTAACACCTTGCTCTCTAGCAAGCCTTCACCATAGCAGACCTTAAGAAAGATCAGGGAAACACTCCAGCATGCAGAATTTTTCATAATTTACTGCCATAAAAAAAATCAAATTCTCCTATTTGGAGCAGAAAAGGATACTGCTCCATCAACAGGCTGCCGTACCCACAGCTCAACAGCACCCTGTGACCACCATCTGGATGTCACAGTGGTGCTTCGTGGAGGGGAGAACCCCTCTTCCCCTTCCCTGGCATTTCACTGTCTGCTTAATGGAGAAAAGCAATGGCCAAACTAATAGCTGGGATATGTGACCTTAATTAATTAGCAGACCTAGTGGAAAATGCCAGCTCTGCACTGTCACTGCCTGCTTTCAAGGACCCTCTGCCTGCGTCAGCAGCACAGAGACACTGGGTCCATTAACGTTTGCTCCAGGGTAAGGACGTATGATACAAGGGTGGCTTTAGCAACCTGTTACCAGGGAGGCAAGGTGTGAGACAAAGGAGTAACCTCCTGTGAATCCGTTTGTGGTGAAAGTCTTCCCTCTCCATATACCTCTGTGACGGGCCCTAGGAGAAACTCACCAAGAACAAAGCTAAGGTCAGCTGGGAGGGATGCAGAGAGCAAGCAGATGGCTGCCTGCCACCTCACCAATCAGCAAAATCATTCACTTCAACTGCCTCATGAAATATTTCCTCACTGCTTCCTCTCTCACTCTAGCTGCCCTCTGTCATCCACACCCTGCGTCCATTTGGGTTACAAGACCCATTTAGCCCATAGTGGGGAACAGTTGGGAAAGCAAACAAACAAACAAAGTCAGACCAGTACCTTCCCCAATGACTCCAAAATCCCAGGGGCAGCTGCAACAGCACTCTGGGAATAACACAAAAAGAAAATAATTCTTTTTCTATAGAAATATCCCCTGTCCTCAAACAGGCCTGCAGTTACAATCAATTTCAATAATAAACTTTATCAATAGACTTTATCAACTGCTCTTCAGGAAAAGATCTCCCTTCATTCCCTAAGACATTTCTCTGCCCTTGGAGGAAAATACCAGTGTCTTGGACTTTACAGAAGTAAATTCTGCAAGCAGCAGCAGTTCTACTAATGTTTGGAGAGAGACCACGAGGAGCTTGACCAAGGATTTGACACACATCTGGCTCACAGGACAGATGTGTGTTCACATGGGCACAGTTTCATCAGTCAGGTCCTAATGCTGGTTGAAAATCTTGTGCATCACAGATAAGAAAACCACAATCACAGCTGCCTGTTGGGATTTCCATGTTTATTTCCACGGGTCATATTATGGAATGAAATATAGTTTTGCAACTAAAAAAAAGTACTATTATTGTTATCACCTCTAAACCATTAAGTCATGTCCAGATGCTGGGTTAAGTATATTCTGAATACATGCAATAAATAAAAAATTTAAATCCCAAATAAGCTACATTTTTTCAGGGGACATGACCTTACCAACTTCAGCTCCTCCAGGACCATAGGCAGCCTTGCAATTTAAATCCGAATTCTCCCTCTAATTTCCCATCTTTTTTTTTGTTAAGCTCAAGTTCCTTCAGTATCCACCTCACGTTGGATTTATAATGCTAATCAAACCTCTCCAGGTAGAGTTCATAAATTAATCCTTGGTAAAATAAATACATCAGCCAATCTTGGTACAAACTTTCCTGCCTCTGATTGAGCTGAATTCCAGGACCGTGTGGCACGCATTTCAAAAGGGTGAAGTGGCAGGAAAGATGCACGTCCCCACAGTGTATTTGCATCAATGTGACCTCAAAGCCACAATGCCTGGGCAGGTGGCAGGATGAGACTCCATAGTTATTATGCAAAGGTACAATTTGCTTTGCTGTTCCTTCACGCCTCCTTACCCAGGCAGTGAGCTCCAGGTGCACGGTGCTTGCTGGTGGCAGGACCAGAGGGTTTGGCTCTGAACCCCCGGGACCAGGCACTGGGATGACCTGAGTGCACAGCCCCACACCCAGGGGCATAAACACCACCCTCTGAGGCTCCTTGGATGCTCTGAGATATTTATAAAAAAGTGCTCACAACACAAGTTGTACTTTCCTGTTTTATGCTAACTACAGGCACCTATAAGAGGCAATCAATAGTTAGTCTGTGCCATACCCTAAGAACCCTAAAATGTTAAGTGCAGGAACCATCACAGACAAGACATTACGGCATTTATACAGGTTGAACTCCTACAACAAAAGCTATTTATACACCAACTCTGAAGAGCTGAAGTGTTCATCTGCTAACAAAATTGGCTGGGTGGTTTCGACAGGACCCAGGGCCAGAAGTATGAGCAGCTCTGCTGCCCAGTGTCAGAGGTAGCTCTACACTGAGCTCCCAGTGCAACCAGTGCAAAGAAAATGCATGACAGCTACATCTCAGCATTCATGCATGAGGAATATAAAGGCAGCAGGGGTATCCCAACCTACTGGGATGAAGAAATTAAGAAATTCCTTACTTTGAAATCATCTCAGTTATACCTGTTTTGCTGCAGTGCTAATGCCAGGTTGACCAGCTTGCCATACAAAACCCACAGGCAGAGAAGAGGGCACAGATGGACACACCCATGTCCATCAGCCAAGGCGAGACCCTTGTCACTCACCCACCTGAGAGCCAGAGAAACAAAGGCTCCTCTGCCCACATCCCTGACACCCACAGCAGCCCACACCTGCCATGACACTGGCACCAAGCTTCCTTCTCAGCTGTGCCAGGCACACAGTCTTGATTAGTTGCCATCAACGCCCTAATTTATCATTCTTTAAAGAGAGTTAAGTGTGTATTATATATCTGATAGGCTTCAGTTATGCAGACACAACTTGTTGGTGTAATGGGTACAGTTTGAAGAGAAGTACTAAGTACATTCCTCCTTAAATGAAAACACAGTGGTCCAAATCTCTGCCTTCAATCCCACAGTGAAATTCCCTCTCTTCCACTGCGGACACAATACGATTGCCAATTAAAAAGTGAAAGCAGAACTCAATGCAATAGTAAAGCAATTAAACAGGAAAAAAGTCATGAGAGCAGGATGAACACAGTCTACTGGGGAAGAAAAAAAAAAAGAAATTAGTCCTTTTAAAGCAACACTAAAAACCTGTAGGTACCAGATTTGATTTTAAAAAGATGTTAGCAATGATACATATGCTCAGTCAAATTGCCAAGAAGAATTAGTTTAGAAGAAAAAAAAAAAAGTTTAAAAAATACACTTAGGAAGCAATAATATCGTTCTGGTTTATGTACTGCCACTGCTGTACAGCGCCGCGCTTTCGAACGCTTCAGAGATCACAAAATGCTTTCCCATCGCCAAAACGAAGCCCAGCAAATTGCTAATGATAACAGTTAAGGCAAGACGTGGAAATCCAGTTCTGAAAATGAAGAATGTCAGAAACTGCATGCTGGTTTAACAGCCCTAACCAGGCAGCCAAGTGCTGCTCACAGGCTCGCCCTCCCAGCAGACCGCTCCGGAGAGCTGGGGCAAATCAGGAACTACTAATTACGAGTGTCTAAGGAGGATGCAGTGACATTTCTTTGTACAGATGGAGCACTTTGTGGGTATTACACTGGCTTTTAACCTCTCATCCCATCATACAATGCCAATGAGTTTTGTGGTCCAAGCATTAACCCTGTGGAAAAGAGCTGATACTGCAAAACCCCAGCTCTTATCATTAAAGCTAACCGGATCCTGTTCTTCAACCAATTTAAGACAGAGCTAATGTGGGGCATGAATTATCTTTGTTCCTGGCAGGCCACCTTTCCAGGGAATAGGGTTGTTCATGCAATCAACAGGATGAGCACCATTGTCTCTAACAGGGAGGAGCTGGGCCATGGAAGCATCACCCCTGCCAAGTCCAGAGCACACACGATGGGGAGTGTGCAGATTTCAGCTCTGCAGCAGCCAGACCGGGCAGCACTGAAGATCAAGCCAAGATCAGACCTGGCAGCGCCCCAGGGTACAGCATCTACTTTGACATTTTCAATACCCTGTGGATGCCTCCAGGAGCAAGCCACGGATGAGCTGCTGAAGGCACAACAGCCAGTACAATCTCCTTCCCAAGGTAGTTCAGACTCCCTGTAACGTTGCTGCTAACTCCCAGAAAATTCTGATTTCAACACAAAACTGAAGTCTTCTAATGTTACCTTTTCTAAAATCTTACCCTGTGCTCATGAATTAATGTTGTAAATCCAAGGGAATGAAAGGGTTACATGATCTGTGTGTTATACAGGTCTTAAACTCTTCAAATGTCTGGTCAGCTGTTAAGAAGGGAGGTCTGACCTGAATTAGCTAAAAATTCCTACACCTTTTAGAAAGCTTTACCAGTAAACTCACCTATCGATCAGAGCACTGACCCCTTCAAGCTTGCACAAACCTGGAATTTCAATATTTTCTCCAGGTATCAAGAAGAAACTCCAAACCAAGACCAAGCCTTAAAAATCCCAAATAATGTTCTTTTTAAATATGCTATTAAATCAATGCTATTAAAATACTGACAGCAAAGCACTTTCCTGTGGGCATCTCTAGCACCAGCCACTGCAGAAACAAATATGCCTGGAAAACAAAGACAACTGAGGAGCTTTGGGGTGCCCAACTGCATGAGCTTATCCCTTAAGCCAAATTTTGTTCTGAGACTCTAAGATACACAAATTTAATGGGATTTACTTCATCCTCTAAATCTCAGGTTAATTTCATTTTGACAGCATTTCATTTTGACAATTTAAAACCCACGACAGACTGCTACGACAACCTTCAGATGAACTTGCTCTCAACTCACAAGCTGAGAGCAAGGAAACACAAAGCCCTGCAGGTCATAAACCTCTGCTCAGCCAACGACACCCAGCAAGATGCAGGTAGCTCAATTCAGGGCAATAATTGCCACCTCAAGTTGGAGAAAGGGCAGCACACAACTCTCTCGTTGGGTCGGACACAGAAACAGGCAGCCAACTGCAACAAGCAGGGCTTGTTCTCAGGGAAAACGTGGTGTTTCAAAAGCAGAACAGAGGCAACAGCTTCCGCTCCCAGGCTGCGGTTAAAGCAGACGCGACTTGATTTTTAAACCCACACCTATATATAGTTACGGTAAGCGAAAATGTCTGTTGATACTTGTGTTATGCAAAAGTTGCTCTAATTATTAACTACAGCTCTACAGCCTACGGTGCCTCCTCCAAGGAACCTGAAGGAACATCTCCACCACCATTAACAGAAACACCAGTCTCGATCCCGAGGGGACCAGCTCTTTTCTGTCCGGGAACAGGAGGTTGCCCCACAGCAGGAGCTGGAGCCCTGCACCCTGTGATGCTACAGGAAGGAGACACGAGCTTGCAGCAGGAATGTCCTGCTCCAGCTCCATCAGTCTCTGTCTCCACCTGCACCTGCAGCAGGAGAGGAAATAAGCACATCAACCCACTGCTACCACCAATCTTCTGGACTTTAATTAAGTGGAAAGAAAAAGGCTAAAACTCTACAGGGAAAAGCTGCCTGTTGGTTTGCCTCTTAAACCGAGTCATTCCTCCAGCACCAGCCTGTCCCCTCCAAATTGCTTTTATATCTTGCTGTACAAAATGTCTTTTTGTTCTCTGGGAGGTTGGAGGAACATCTCATAGGAACGATGACCGGATTTTGCAATATGTGGTTTTGAAGGTTAGTGTTAAATTTGACACTGTAGCTCCAAAGTAATTGTGACTAACCACTAAATCAGCATGTGTAATGGATTCCTCCGAACATTTATAGCTAGCAGTTCCATTATGCTCTAATCTGGAAAACATCTAAACGACTCTCCGCAAAAATTAGAGTGGAACATAAATGTCTTGATAAAAACAAGATTCCAGAGATACTCCATTTAACCACAGTGACTTCTAAAACATAATGTCTAGCGCAATAACATCCATTAGAGTGCAGTCATTTGCTATTTGATTTTTAAACCCATGCTTCAAGACATCAATCTAGTGTCAAGTCTATGTGAAAGGTGAAACAATCAAAAGCAAACCTCTGGGACAGTGTTGGGACCTGCAAGGAGAAGTGAGTGGTAAACAAAGAAGCTGAGGAGCACCAAGAGGCTGCCTGGCAGCTGTGGAGGGAAGCTACCTCTCCCTGCTGCCAAAGGGCAAGCTCAAAGTCACCCTGTGCTCCTGCATGCTCATCCCTGCACATAATTTGAATCAAAACCCTTCAGTCCACAGTAAAACACCACACTGTAGGAAGTGTCTGTCCTTGTTCAGCTTCATCCTCTTCCTAAATCCGTAATTTCCAAACTCTGAAAGTCTGGGGATAAAATAGCTCCTGAGGGAGAAGCACCATGTTAGAGATCCTGGCTGTCCTCTCTTGTCTAGGAAATGATGCCAGAAGATCTTTATGCTATCAAAACCCACAATAAAAATAATAAAATTAGCTAAGATTACAAGAAGCAAAAGAGGGAAGCGTTACTGATTCATTCCATCTTCCTGGAAAAACCTGAACTGTGGTTAAGTGGAGGACAAGTTGAAATTTTCCATTAGTGGGGGGAAAAAAAAAAAAAAGCTTGTTTAAAGAGAGAAGGGAAAAAATCCCTCAGGTTAGTGTTCAAGTACAGCAACAATAAATTTTATCACAAAATCTCTGCTAGGCAGATACTCACCCTGCTCCCAGCCCAAGGAGCAGTGGAGCTTGCAAAAAGGCTGCTCTTGTTTAACACAAAAACCATGTAAAAAATAAAAGCCAGCATGAGAATTCCAATCTTCAAGCAGTGAGGGAACAGACATCTTTTTGACATTGCTCCCAGCAAATTGTCCTCCAGTCTCCTTGCCTGGGGGACACCCGCAGAGGGGGAGCAGGCGGTAAGGGAGGAGCTGGCTGGGCTGTGTGTGCACCAGGGGATGCAACTGCTGTGGGTGACCCCAAAAAGCTCGACGGCACTCGCAGCCTGGAGCGATCTCAGCTTACTCTGGGCCAGCGACACCGGCGTCAGTCTAGACCAGGGACTTAAAAACACTTCACCACTACACTTTCCTGAGTTGTACTGTGCACTCCTGCACCACAACTAAGGATCAAAGCCAAGTGATGCAATAAGCGACTGCAGCACATCCCAGCCCTGGTACCTGCATTAAAGTGAAGGCTTTTGCTTTTGTCCTTAACAGAAAGGGATGTTTCATCTCAGCTGCTCAAGCAAGATGAAAAACAAACTGTAAAATGAAAGGATGTTGTCCACATGAGCTAAAAAGCCTGTGTTCTGCTCCCTACTTCCCCAAACATCCAAGATTGACTCCCACCAGCTAGCACACTGCAGATTTTAGGATCAGTTACACTAGCACAGGTCATGCCCTTGGGACACAACGTACTCTTCAGCATCTATAAATTCTACAATAACCTAAACCCAAAAGAAAGCACATCTCCCAAGTCCTGCAAGAGAGCCCAACACAAATTTCCACAAGTACTAAAAGGCAATGACATCTAGCAGCCCAGAACTGCAATTCCTGCCTTTATATCACATCCCAGATGCCTGCTTCCCTTTTCCATAGAAAATTAAGTTGGTCCTCTGCCACAACTGAAATGATAACTGCACTGTAAAAGATACAGCCCTAGGCAGGCAAGCCACCTGTAAATGCTCATGTGCCCAATGACTTCTACCTCACCTGTGTTAGGAGGGAGGAGGTGAGGTTCTCACCCCAAAGCTGTCCTCCAAAAGAAAACAGGTTCTAGGTAAGCTGAATATGCAGAGGTGAAAGTCACAGGAATGCAGTTTGGTAACACCTGCTGCCAAAAAAGAGCAACTTGCTTCACAGACTTGTGTTAGCTTCTCTCAATGATCAAATTTCAGCCTGAGTATCCATCATCATGAGATGCCAGATGTCAGGTTTAACCAACCTAATCTCCATTATAAACAACTCCCACAAGTAACTGGGACTCCAGCATGTACTGAGACATACAAATATCCTTAAAAAGGTCTTTTAATCACAAGAGTAAAGAGACCAGAATATCACTTATCTTGATAGACCATTATATAAGACATTAAATATTTTTACTGTAAGGGAAAAAAATAAAATATGATACTGCACTTCATACCCATAACTCTTCCATGAATACATAACTTTATTGCAGGAAGCAATTCACCTTCATGACTTCAGGTGATACATGAAGAAAAGGAGAAGCAAAAATGTCCTGAGAATTCCAGAAAAATAACATAACATGATGGTAAAAGCAAAACCAACCCTTTAGACAAGAAACAAGAGAGGCTCAGATTCCGTAAAAAAAGCCTATAATTGCAGTTCCAAAGTACAGTTAATTTGCAACATTTAATAAACAAGATGCCATCAGCCTTAAACCTCAATTTCCAGACTCAGCTGTACCTGGGAGAGCAGCAGGACGGGCTGAGCACACAATCAAATCCTCCAGAACGACTGCTGAGCCACCGCGGCCGAGCCAGAGAATCTGCTTATATATTTTACAAATAACCGGATCCTTCCCTAATCCAGGCTCTGAGAAATTTTTATCTCACCATGAGCTCAGCTATTCTTAAGTCCTTTCTGTGTTTTTTTTTTTCTCTGTGCTGCCTGATACACTGACCAATTTTATGAAAGGGATTGGCTGACAGGAGGTCCGGATTCAGGTCAAACAGAGCCGGTCTTTTCGGTGTGCTCTTCCAGATGCTGGTGGAAAAGAGGCCTAAAACTCCCCTTTTCCCCTACACCCTCAAATCAAACCTGCCCAGGAAAGGCATCTCTTCCTGCAGAGGCCTAGTGGTTACACAAAGTCTGAAAAAGCTGCTACTTCTGGTCCTTCAGGTCCTAATCCAAAACTGATATACCAGCCAGGATGGACATCATCACGTGGACACATCAACTTATCCAAGTTGCTCCCTAGGTCTTTGGGTCCTGCAGCAGGGAATCTCAACTTTCACTTGACTCAGCATGTCTCTAGACCCTGCACCCTCCATTTATCTTGGTGCACACGCAGCTACAAGCACTGGCCAGTTGCAAGTTGTAAGAAAAGGAGAATTACAGCAGGACAAAGCTGGCATCCCAAACAAGAGCAAAGACATGGAATCCTAACTCTGCAGAGCACAAAATTTGAATGTAACAAAAGGTGCTCACGCCATTACTGACTCCTATTCTGCAAAGCACTGAGCAATACATTTAAGCACTTTAAGTCTATGCTTAAGCAATATATTTAAGTACTTTTGTTCACACAACAGAGTTCTGGCTGGACAAGATAGTTTGTGTGCCTCTTAAACCTAGTGATGCACAACCTCCTTCTGATCCCTTCTCCAAAAATACCAGCACTGTTCCATTACATGCCTTCAGTTAAAGGTCCTAATAAATAAATTTAAAAATACTTAGGGTACATTTTTTCAAAAGCTGTATTTTACCAAACCCCAGGTCCAACACACTCAGTCATGGTTGCAAACAAGGATAGTTACTCACACACTTTCGTCCTTGCAAGCAACAAAAGAACTTAGTAATTCCAAAACACAGGGCAGTGCCCACACGTTTCCTGTGCAACATTTTCTGTTGACTGTATTTCTAGAAAAATTGCAATTTCTTCTTGCATATGGTAGCATGTTAAATATGCCACAAAACACTGGGTGATAAAGCAGCTTCCAGAACTGTTCCCCAGTCAAAACTCATCCCTAGCCATTGCCCTCTTGTTCCACTGTTCTGCATCACTGCTAGCAAGCTGCAATCTCCAAACTCCAGCAGGTATTATCAGCACTACCCCATAAATCTAACTCAGTGAGAAGGTTGTCTCTATCCATAAAATTCTGAGAGTGCTCATATTCCAACCCAGAATACTGCTGACATCCAAAACGCAACTAGCAGCATGCAAAGTGAGCCACTAGAAGGCTGGCTCATCTCAGGAAAAGCAGCTGCAGGTGCAACTACTCTTTTCATTTGTTTTCTTTCTCTCCACTGGAAATGAGATGAAAAAAGGCATTTATAACCATACTTTGCAAAATGCATTAGTTATGTTCAAGAATACGGGCTCACCTGGGGTCTATCTGACTTGTTTCAGAAACAGGAGTGGTTTAAATGGCTATACAGGATAGTTTTACAAACAAATAGTGTTTAAGAGATATAAGGAACTGAAGCTTCTCTTAGGTCTTTGCTACCACTGTGCCTTCTGATGCTCTTGTCCCCTCCACATGGAGCAGCTGCAGCCTTAACAGGCACCCACTGCAACCAGACAAAGCAATAGCTTAAAGCACAGCAGCAGTGTTTCATTCCTACTGACTTTGGTCAGGACATCTGGTTTCAGATACCCAAAGTCTCCTAGTCAGGAGGGCAGGTCCCAGCTTTTCTCACTACACCCTTCTATGAGCCAGAGCACCAGGCTCACAGACACACCTTTAGGGCTTGCTTAGACCATGCTTTATGACAACTGTACCAGGCTTTGGATCTTCCCAAGTTGTTTCTTCCAAAGGGTAAGGTCATACACTGCTTTGGATGTGAAAAAGGTTGAACATTAGATCATGTAAAAGTTCTGGCCTGGAAGCACCAAGCAGTGTGATCACACACCAGTAGCTACATGGTTTGAAAGCTTTCCTCTTCCCTTCCCAGGGAGGGAACAAACACCACAGCCCCCACAGAACACCAGCATGTGGCAGTGTACGTGGCAGGCTGGAGTCACCTGTCAGCACAGCACATTGGGTTGATATTTAAACACTACAGCTTCCCAAAATTCAAACTAAACACTTAGAAATATTTCCAGTGTCTCTACTTAGGACTAGTCACACACAGGCAGCAGAGCTACTACATGCAGTCAGGTCAGGAAATCCAACATCCTTTATGCTACATACACATGGAAAGACATCCTCATGCAAAGAGCTGAATTACATAGACAAGGCAGTGCTGAGATGAGATGACAGGCATGGTGATGCTCATCCCAAGGGTAAAGTCCTGGCTTCTCGAATCCCACTTGCAAGTTTATCTACCACTTGTCTCTCACACAGATCAGAGTCAAGCATACAGACCCCAGCAGCAACCTGCCACCTGAAAGACAAAAAACTGACCTTTATAGTTGGATTTATTTGAAAGCAAAAACTCTACTCCACATTTTATTGACCTAAAGATTTAAAGTTATTGGAAATCACCAAAATAAAAAAAACAACATATAGAAGTTTCAGCTAAAGATGAACAGTTAGGAAAAGAGAAAATGTAATGGGGAGACCATGCCAACACAGGCTTTTTCTCTTAATTAAAGACTGACATGCAGCACGCAAAAATTAAAGGAGTTAAAGATTAATTTATGCCATTTATGTTTTTGCAAGTCACTCAGCTATCATTAGGCAGGCGCATCCTGTTGTGTCTGACATTTCCTCAAGCGCTTTTGTCTTCTCCCTTCCCCGTGCTACCACTGTACTGATTAGATCCAACTTCCCCACAGAAACATAAAAAGCTCTGTGAAAGGCAGAAGCCATGCAGACATCTTCCTCACTTTCTATAGTTGGTGGAATCAGTTCCAGGAGGAACAAAACCCACCACTCTCCTGGGAGCGTTGCACAGACAGATGCCTCCTCCCACCTCCAGCCCCAGTTAAATCCTACATGGGGAGGACAACCCCCGCAGCATCCTCACTATCAAGAGGAGTTAACTGCTGGCAAAAAACAGGAGAAAGTTAGTACCTGGCAAGATTTGCTCAAGCAGGATACAAGCACATTTCCGATAACTTCCTCTGGACCCGCAACAAAAAAAAAACTTGCAACCTCAGAACGGCTTGGGATCGCTCCAGGGAATAACTTTCCCACAGGCAAAAGGAAATGCTCTCTCCTCAGTTACCCTGAAAAAGCAACTTTCAAAAGCAGCTTCTCCGGCTCTGACCAAGGAAACATTGTTTTGCTTAACAGGGGGGTTAAAACTGTTGCTTTACTCTGAACCCAAGGAAGGCTGGAGAAAATAATCAGTGGCAGACTGTGCTTTTAGTCACTTGATTTGGGAATTTGCTGAAGGATCCCCACAGTTCAAAGAGCAGTCTGAATGAGCAGATTCCCACTGCTGGGAGCCTTGCAATGTTTTAACTTAGCCAATACAAAATGGAGTAAAGGCAGAATTGATCTTCCAGCTACTTGGACCTCTAAGAGCATCAAAACTTCATAGTCCTTTTGATTATGGGAAATTAGGAGCACTTGCTACAAGTATCTCATGAAAGGCATACTCTTCTTCATGCCTTTATGGAGATGTGCAAAATCATTTATGCTGCAAGATTATCTCCCTCGTAGCTGCATATATTTAGTTACATCAAAAGTTTGGCTCCCTCAGAGTTGGATAAGCGGCTGTGAACCAAGAAGTAACATGATTTGAGTCTCAACCCTAATGGATCTTATGACTTATAGGCCTCTAAAGACTAATGATTTTCTTCAAGACTAAATAAATGGAGATTTCACTCAAAGCTGCATATAATAGCTTAAATGGATTCTGTCTTTAAAAGCATGAACAGCTGAGAGGGATGGTTAGAGTCAGAGAAAAAGAAAATAGGCTGGTCCTAA
The DNA here is from genome assembly GCF_001715985.3 of Manacus vitellinus. Lineage (NCBI taxonomy): Eukaryota > Metazoa > Chordata > Aves > Passeriformes > Pipridae > Manacus > Manacus vitellinus. Next base: position 10,690,834 of record NW_021939395.1, read on the forward strand.
TTGCTACTCATTCAAAAACATTATCTTGTTACACGCATATATACACTATCCACCCAGAGATATGGGAGTGGATGCAAAAGGCTACACCGAGTTAAGTGTTTACCACTAGACTTTCTATTTCAACAACAACAGCCCCACTGATGTTAAACAGAGGTCCCACCCAAGAAAACATATTGAACAAGTTATACATTCGCTGCTTACATCAACACTATGAACTTGAACACAAAAGAATAGATTGCTTTGGCTTTTTAGTCTCACATTAGCAAATGCAATTATCTTTCATTAATTTTACAGAGGGTTCACAGTGGAAATTAAATCATTTCTTCACGTCTAAGAAAAACTTTACTGTTTTAATTATTCATAAATACTAAAGTCTCCTACTTATTACTCATCACAAATGTGATTTGTTTCAATAACGCCTCAATAATTTGGTGATACCCTATTAGTCCCAGAACACAATGTACAATTGCCAGCATCAGCAAGTAAATCATACACAATAATCCATGCTTGCTCTTCAGTGCCAGCTGCCAAGGAAGAAGAGGAGGAGGAAGGCAGGAATGACACTTCATCCTCCCACAGAAAAACACTATCCCACATCTCCTGTCCTGGTCGGCTTTGCTTCCATCCAAGATGCTGCAAACTCAGACAGGCACTGCTCGGGCAAGCATTCCATCCCCAAACTGGGAACTAGCAACCAGGCTCCCAAGGGAGGAAGGCAGTGGCTGGGGATGCTCCATCGCTTCGCTTCCCTGCAGATTTACATCCGGGCAGGCAGCTGTCCAGCAATGGGAATTAACTGATTCAGAAGGGAAAGGGAAATTAATCCTCACAAGTATGTAAGGAGCCTACATGGGTAATTCCAGAAAAGGCTGAGTCTTGGCCACAGTAATCCCTGCAGAGCGAAACAAAGCCCAGGCGCCATTTCTGCAGCAAAGTGGTTAAATAAGGAATTATCCAGAGTTTTGTGTCCTGGCTGCCGACTGCTTGGCAGATTGAGTCTTATGAGAGGGGAAGAGAGGGATGGAAAGTTACTACAGCTGAATCTGCTGTATTTACAGATTTTTATACTGTTTCTTCTGTCATTTAAAAAAAAAAAAAACCAAACTGACCTTATCACAAAAATCTCTTCAAGTTACACAAAAGTACATATACATACACATATTTTTCCATAGTAAAGTCAAGAAAACATCAGTACCTTTGACACAATTCTCTCCTCCTTACACTAAACCAGTGCTCACAGGGGCAGACAGTCCCTGCCAGGTCCCAGGTGGGTTCCATCCAGCCCAGCAGTCCTGCCCTTGGCACAGCTCCCAGAGACATCCTGAAACCCGCCACACTTACCCAAAACCCACGTCTTCTCAAAAAGATCCATTCCCACTTCCCATTTTCAGCCACATATTAATTATTTTTGCTTTCTGGCAAGTTACGTGAGCTAATTTTGGGCTGATGCTGTACAGAAATGCTGCCTTTATTATTATGGTTGTGGAGAAAGTAAATTAATGCAAAGGATTGCACACAGAGGCCTAATCCATTTGAGGTAAATCAATGCATTGCACATTTAAATTGCTCTGCTTTCCTTCAGAAAAGTACATTCAAGTGATTCATTAGGCACTGAACTGTTCACAGAAACAGTCCAATTCTCTTAGGCATGCCAGTGCATCTCTGCTAGTTAAATTTAAAAAGCAATCAAATCTACTAATAAGTCCTTTTTGCCGACATTTACATCAGTAGAGAACATGATTCCTGACAATTCAGATTAAATAAATGAGGCACAAATTAATCTCAGTTAATATGCCTCAGAACCGACCCTCAACTTGTTAAACTTAAAAATCTGTCTTTTAATAAAAATAACTTATTGGTGATACCTGACTTCCAAGTGTCTTTGATAACCTTTACTAAAGGTTATAAAGTTATCAAGAGGGATCACAAAGTACAATCTGTGTCTATTTTAATACAGTCCAAGCATGTATTTATAGTTTAGTTTAAATATTTACAAATGCCAAAAGAAAAGTTAGCAGAAAGGCACTTTTCAATAAAAAGTAATTGTGTCTTAGTATAACAGCACCATGCCACAGTGTTCAAATTCCCACTCTCTCCTTTAGAGAGGACCAACTCAGATAACACATGGAACAAACAATTCAAAGAATAATGCCTGTGCCTCATATCTTGCTCTACTGCAATCACTGGGATTTATTTTTGCAACAATTAATGACTTCTCTCTACCCACAAAAAAAATTTAAGGTAAAAGGCAGTAGGAAACATATACTTCTAAATAACTAAAAGTCAATTTGCACTTTATTAAAGATTTAGAGGAGAGTTGAAGAAACCTAATATGGAAAATGATTTTTTAATCCCTTTAAGAAGTCCACCACTTTATCTGCAAAACCAGCAATACCAATTTAGAGAGCTTCACAAGTGCTATAGTCCAAACTTAAAAAAATCCATGAACTTAAGTTTATAACCAAACCTTTCAAGGTCAGGCCGTGTAATGGGATTAGGTCAAGGAAACACTTGTACTTATGAAAATAATCCCCTGCTCTTCCCCTCAAAGCCCCTTTTTCACTCTGGAGGCTGGCTCACTGCTACTAGAGCCCTAAAACCAGAGCCAGCTTTCAGATCACCAGGTGCCAGGAGGGGAATTTCAGCTGCTGCAGGTGCACATTTGTGGGTGGTGAGGCAATATTCACTGCACATCTCATCCTGCAGCCGCAGCAGCCACCACACCAAAAGGAGCAGGGTCATTAGGAAATCTCGCTGACAAATGAAGCAGCTCGGAGTCGCTCAGGCCTGGCGGCATCTCTGCAAACGCTCCGGTTTGGGGGTTTTTTTTGGCTTTATAATTGTTGCAGAGTTTCTCTCCAGGAGTTTCAGTGATGCATATTTGAAGGGCAGGCAGGCAGACACCCTCTTGGTGCTCTGGCCAGGACCCAAATTACAGCAGGCCACCCCATCTGCTCATTCACAGCCTCCAGCTCAGCCAGGCTGGTTCCCTTTCTCCCCAAGCAGTTCCCCCCCAGCCAGGCTTCACCCCACAAAGTGGGGAGACTCCATTCTTGGAAACGGTGTCTGCTCCACCAGCTCCAGAGGTTTTAAATTGTCCACCTCTTGCCAAAGCTTACATTATCCACGCCAAGTCTTGGGGCACTCTACAGCACCTTTCCTGCCTACAAGGGGTTTAGTGATAATTCATGGGGCTTAACTATTCCCCAAATTCCACCACTACAGGTGAAACAGTGGAGCTCATCCGCTTGCACAGCTATATATCACCTTTGCAATAAGGAGAAGCACACTCAACAGCTGCTAAGAGCCAAACTCCACAAGTGATTTTTCTCTCCCTGGCAGCGTTATGTGACAGCTTTCCCTCTGCGCACCAAAGCGGCTTACTGGGAAAACCCAGGCACAGGTCCCAGCCTGCTCCAGGATGATCCACACTCACTCCAGGGATGGTGGCAGGACTTGCTGCAGCAAATCTGCCTTCTTCCTGGGGCTCTGGCTGGTGAGGAGTCAGGCACTCCTGGGTGCCTGGGGTGGATGTGGTGGGTTGACCTCAGCTGGACACCGGGTGCCCACCAAGCCGCTCTATTGTTCCCCTCCTCAGCAGGACACAGCAGGGAGAAAATTGACCCAATCGTGGGTCAAGATAAAGGCAGTTTAAGAAAGCAAAAGCACAGGCCACTCATAGAAATGAAGGAAAACTAAAGATTCATTCTCTACTTTCCACCAGCAGATGATGCCCAGCCACTTCCTGGGAAGCAGTGCTTCAGGACACCTAATGGCTACTCCAGAACACAAACATCTTAACAACAAATGCCCCGCTCATCCTGCTTTCTCTTAGCTTTTACTGCTAAGCAGACATCTTATGGCCTGGAATATCCCTTTGGTCACTTGAGGTCAGCTCTCCTGGCTATGTCCCCTCCCAAGATCTTGCCTGCCCCCAACCAACTGGTCGGGGGGAATGCTGGAGAGAGTCTTGGAGCTATGGGAGCCCTGCTCAGCAGTAGCCAAAACACTGGTGTGTTATCAACACCTTTCTAGCTACCAACATACAGCACTGCAAGGGCTGCTGTGGGGAAAACTGACCCCATCTCAGTCAGACCCAGTACCACAAACTCCAGAGTAGATGAGATTTGCAGACACAAATCCCACCACACTTCCAAGAGCTTGAGGATTAATCTGCTCAGTCAACAGAGACACACACAGTAAACACTTCCAGTTTGCTGGGAAATGTTTTAATGCACCTTCTTTTAGGTTTTTATAAGACTCAACTTGGAAGTGTTTAACTAACATGCAGGGACAAGACAAGAATGCCCATGTATCGCCAGCAGCTTCTGCCCTACATCACAACAACCCAGTGCCAGCATCAGGCCTCCCAAAAGCCAGCAGGCACCATCCCTGGTCCTGGTCCAACAGGCTTGTACCAGCAGCATGAAGTTTCTCCCAATCTCAGACTTTCTGGCTCCAGAGGAAGTTCTGCAAGCTTGTTCTCCTCTCAACAGAGAACATCTCTTTCCTCTAATGCTAGCCAGGAGGAACTGGAACACCAAATACAGCCTCACCTTTACCCATAAGCACTTCTCTCACCCAACGAGGCTACAAAGTCATGACACCCCTTAAGAATGTCAGTATCTGTATTTACTCCCATGTCTCATTACATTTTCCTGTCTAACGTCAAGGCCTTTTGTTTCTTGCAATGGTGCCACTGGATTTACTGCTATAGACAACTTCAGTAGATACTTCCCATAATAATTAGCCAGAGCTGAGAGAAATCTCAGTTCTGTGATGCTCTAATGCACAGTTACTTTGGATGCTGCCTCCGTTCAGTGTGCCAAAAGCTTTGAGTCTTCCACAATCAATCAAGTGACCCAAGTCAGTCACTCACGACTAGAAAAAGGCACATTTCTCCTTTCTCACCACTGATGCCAAGAAGCTGAGACAATCCCCTCCTTTCTGCCACCACCATCAGCCCATTCCATCAACCTCCCAAGCAGCAAATCCAAAGCACTGAAAGCATCAACTGTGCCTGCACCTTCCCCCTTCCCTCTCCTGCAATTTCTGGATGCCACAGTGGTGAGCAGGGCTGGTGGAGCAGGAGACAAGCAGGAACTGGGGCACACAGAATGTGCACCTTGATGGGACCCAAGAAGGAAAAACCAAAAATCCCTCTCCCCACCCAGAGAACCATGTTCCTCTAGGGGAATGAAGAGCCAAAGGAGGCAAGGGAGCTCTATTTATCTGCTTACTACTTACTGAGGATCACAGACCACCACTACAAAAGAAAGTTAGTTTTGGGAACCTATATGCTCACAGACAGGAAAGCACCATTGTGTTAAATTCAGAACAAAACATATCACAACAGCCACCCTGAGTATTTCTACCGCTTCAAGAATTTGCCCTCCAAACCTGCAACTCCCAAAGAAAACAGAAGCAGACTGCTGATGGAATTAAGAGCAGAGACTGGAAGATGACTGCTGCAGGCAGCAAGGTTCTCCATGGGCACACCCTCCAGGCTGATCCCAGCAGATCCCACCACAGCAATGCTCTGTACCTGGTGCTGAGCATTACAAGGTCCAGGATGGGGTTTTCTTCAGACTAACAAAGACTCAATTTTTAAACAAAAGGCCATTAAAAAACAGCCCAGGTAACCAGCAATCTGACAAATAGATTCTTCATGCCTGAAAAGACAAACATCTGTGCAAAGTAATCACACAGAGATGCAAGCTAAAAAGTTTTCCAGTCTCATTTGGCTATTCCCAAACAAGCTACACAGCCCCAAGACAGTAACTAGAGATTGCATTACGCAGATGCCAAGCAGTTCAAATCACTCTTATCAAAGGTCTCACTTTTTAACCATCTTAACTATAAATGCAGGAATTCCCACCCTTGCCAAGTCAAGCTTCACTTGAGGAAGTCATCCTCTGATCCTGACCAAATCCTGCTCCCTGTCCTGACAGTGCTCCCCAAATGGGCCTTGTACTCCTCCAAGTTGCTCCCCCTTCCTGCAGGATTTGCACAACAGGGCTGTGACATTCCTTCCCTTCCCACCAGCACCTCTGACCCAGGATGGTCAGGCCTCCCCACCAAAAAAACCTCAGGACAGGAATAGCCAGGCTGGCCTCGCTCCGAGCCAGAAAGGCTCCCCTGCTCAGACGCCTTCATCCCAAATCTACTGCTGCTCTGAAAGCAGCTTTTATCTGCCCAGAAAGGGCTTATATTTGTGTCTGTTACTGGCACTAGGAAGAAGTACCAATTAACTAGTTGTCAGCTGAATGCTGCTAAATCAAGAACACAAAATAAAATTAAAGACAACGTATTAAAATGGGCAGGAAGACTTGAAAGGACTGTTGTTCATTTAAGAACTTCTCTTCAACATTTAGAAGTTGCAGTCCAAATAATTGCTTGTCAAGACAATTTTTTTGGAGACTAACTGGAGCTATTCAGCAAGCTGTGTAATTAGGTTATTAAAAATATAATACCACCTTGAAGCCTTTCAGAGAGTAGACCCCTACCTAACACAAAATCATCACAGCTCCATTTTCCTCCCTCTCTCCTGGCTTCGAGTCACAAGTCACAAGTCCTAGGGACCTCTAAGAAGCTGGCTGTGACAACATACATTGTTTGCTGGACAAGGAATCATCACTCAACTCCTGAGCAGGTACGTGCCCTGCTTCCATTTCAATTCAGAAAAGCATGTTTGGTATCCAACAGGAGAAAAGCCATACAAAGCCAAAACCTACAGACAAAAACCCAGCTTTCCAAGCCTGGCATTCCCTTTTGCCTCAGGTGGTGAGTTCAGCACAAGGAGTCTCCCATTTTTCTAGAGGGCACAGCTAAGCCCAAGCACAGAGAGTCCTGTCTCTGGGGAAGGAAGGGAATCCCTGCCCCACAGCTATAGCTCTGCAGGCCGGGCCCATCTCTGGGGGAAGAGAAACACAGATCACTGGAAACTGTACAGAAAAACAGAGCACATGTTTTGCAATTTCCATTTCTGCTGACAAACAACATATTTACAGGACAGGTAAAATAAACTACAGAGACTGGTAAGGCTGAGCAGCCTGAAACAAGGAAGCTAATAGGCCCAGAGGAAAGGAATTGGTTCCTGATGTTTGCAAATGGGATGTCACAAAAATGAGACAATTAAAATTAAAAGCAGTAAGGAAGACAAAAGAGCAGGAATCACAATAGTCAAGTCTGATAAAGAGCTGCTCCTTGGGTGCAGGACGATAATGACGCTAAACATTTTTCTACTAGATGGCAGTGTAGTGTCACACTATATAAAAGGAATTCTAGAAAGAAATTGCTTTGTATTTCAAGTAAATCTGTGCTTAGACTTGACTTCAGAGAGCATGATATATAACAGCAGCCTCTTTGTAAGGGGACCTGCCATTAGTCTCACAGTGCAATAGGAGTGATACTCTAGTTTCTAATTTCCCAGTGAAAGAACAAGAAAAGACACTAAAACCCTGAGCAGTTCTGCTACACGGTACAGCTGCGTGCACAGCCACGGATAAGCTACTGAGGCTGTTACAACTGGAGGTAGGCTGTGATCAAACAGCTCCGGGAATGGAGGAAGCAGGTCCTCGCTGCTCGGGGGAAGAAGCCAGCTGGGCTTTTGAAAGTAGGGGCAGCATTTAGGTAATCCCCTGGCTATGGTCAGGGGAGGTTGGCAACTTTGGCAACAAAGAAAGGTGCAAGGATGAAGAGAGCAGTGCCACTAAAATTTAAAATGCAAACACAAAACAATCAAGGTTAGGGCTGAAGGACAATGCAAATATTTGCAGGTAACAGCCATAACAGTAACCTTTACTTTGCAAAGCCGCCATTCTCATAAGCCAAACTTCAGATGCAAGAAGATACTGTGGCTTACCAACACTCCCAAAACCAACACTAATTCCTGGCGTACGCAGGAGCTTACAG